>NC_086103.1:9400555-9701944 GCF_963921235.1 Mobula hypostoma
ATTGTCTAGTTGCTGTACAAATTGAGGAGTTCGTTAGGTAGAGGCTGCAAATTGCCTATCCTGACCTGTCCCTTTATACAGCAGAAATGTGCGGTTTCTCCAGTGAATAGGAAGGCACGACAATGAGGGCATACTCTGGTCATCGAACCAACATCAGAGGAAATGTGACTGCATGTGAGTCGTGCATTTTGCTTTGCTCTTTCTCTGTCGAGGTATTGTCGTCGAAAGCGGCCATTGCCGTCTTCAGCAACTCTCGCAATAATTACTCTGTGCCGCATATTCTCGAGTTGATCTTTCCTTTTCTCCTCTGTCTCTTCTTCTCTCCTCCTTCTCTGCCTGTTTTTGTCATTCTGGAGACGCGCAGCCCTTTCATCCTTCATCTCTTCATCTCTTCTACCACTTGTTCTTTCTCTCTGATCCTGGAGACGTACGGCCATGCCCTGATCGGATTCTTGTTCTCTCCTCCGTCTGTGCCTATTGTTGTCATTTTGGAGATATGCATGCCTGTCCTCCTCTGTCTCGTCTTCTCTCATCTTTTTTGTCCTGACTCTTTGATCCTGAAGTCGTGCGGCCCTGGCCTCATCCGATTAGTGTTCTCTCCCTCTCCTTGCCGCCTCCCGACGACGTTTAGCGTCATCCCTTGACCATAATGTCCCCCTTCTCTTTCCACGCGGTATAATTAGACTATCCATATATTTTTACCATAATGCTTCATAGAAGATAGGAAGCAGTAACACCAAAGCCTCCAAGCTGCTGAGGCTGGCCGTGCGCTTGCGTCGTGGTGTGGCGTCCCGATTTCCATAATAGCCGATCGGGTCTCGGGTGAAAGGCAGCCTGTTGATTTTTGGCGAATGAGCAATTTTATACAAATATATAACCCTGCACTATCCCTGTATTCTGTAAATTAGCTCATTTTAATTCGATTTAGCCAAAAAAAATGTGCCGCTGTAATGCACCGTTTGCGCTAATTGGAGATCACAAACACACAAATAGACAGACAAAGAATGAGAATTTTAGTAGTATATACATAGAGAGATGATGAATTTTATTGCAAACGAGTTCAGGAAGAACATCAGACAATACAATTGCCTCTTCCAAATGACATCTTTTGGTGCCAACGAAGTCATTCCAACTAGGAATCGATGGAATCCTTCTGTGATTATTCAAGGACAAATCTATCATTACATCGGACATTTAATTCAAGACCCGATCCTGCGAGCCCGATTCCTTCAAATTTACTTCATGGATATTTTAATATTCATTCTGGTCACATATTTGTCTTTCTATGCGTCTTTCTTCTTTAATAAGCCGAGTTTTTCTTCTTTAATTTCCAAATCAAAGAGATAGCAATAGCATTCAGGAAAATTTAATGTTCATTCTGGTCACATCAGACTGCACTACCCTTCCCTCAAAGGGTGCCCCACCGGGTCACCCCGTTGTCTAGTGTTCACTATATCTCTACCCCATGACAAACAAGAGCATATCTGCAGATGCTGGAAATCCGAGCAACACGCACAAAATGCTGGCTGGCCTGCTGATTTCCTCCAGCATTTTGTGTATGTAATTCTGCACACCATTGGTCTCTTTGTTCTTGAACACTCTCTAGGGCCATGCCATTTACTCTGCAAGTCTCGCTCTTCTTCAGCCTACAAAAAAATGCATCAATTCGTCATGTGATAAAAAGTGCTAGTTGCAATAACATGCAAGACGAAGTGTCTATATCTCTGCTAATTTTATGGTGACATTAAAGTCACGGAGTCATGTAAAAGTACAGCACAGAAACAGACCCTTCGGTCCATCAAGTCTGTGCCGAACCATTTGAACTATCTCGTCCCATCCACCTGCACCAGAACCATAGCCACACATTCCCCTACGATCCATGTACCTATCCAAACTTGTCTTAAACGTTTAAATCTAGTTCGCATGTGCCACTTGCACTAGCAGCTCGTTCCACATTCTCAGGAGCCTCTGGTTGAAGATGTCTACCATCATGTTCCCCTTAAAAATTTTATCTTCACCGTTAATCCATGACCTCTAGTTGTCCTTGAACCCAACCTTGCTGGAAACAGCCTGCTTGCATTTACTCTATTTATTTCCCTCATATTTTTGTTTACCTCTATCAAATCTCTCCTCATCTTCTACGTTCTAAGGAATAAAGTCTTAACATTTAATCTTTCCATCCAACTCATGTCTTCCAGTCCCTGTAACATCCTTGTAAATTTGCTCTATACTCTTTCAACCTTTTTACATTTTCCGGTAGGTAGGTGTTCAAACCTACACACAATACTCCAGATTAAGCCTCAGTATCGTCTTAAATTACTTCAAGGTGTCCTGTACTCCATACTTTCTTTTGTTGGCCAATGTGCCAAAAGCTTTCTTTACGACCCCATCTACGTACCTGTGCCATCATCTTCAATGAATTATGGATCTGCATTCCTAGATCCTATTGTCCTGCTACATTCCTCAGCGCCCAACCGTCCACTGTGTAAGACCTACCTGGATGGTCCCACCTAAGTGAAACACCTCACATTTGTCTGCATTCAGTTCCATCTGCCGTTTTCCAGCGAACCAGATTCCGCAGCAAGCTTTGATACGCTTTCTCGCTGTCTACTGCACCCTTGTCTTGGTGTCATCCGAACATTTGCTGTTCCACATTATTACGCAGGTCATTGATATTGATGACCAACGATAAAGGACCCAGCACTGATCCCTGCAGCACTCTACTAGTCATTGACCTCCATCTACTACCACTATCTAGCTTCTCCAATAAAGCCAATGTGTACTCCGATTTACGACCTAATCCTGAATGCCAAAAGACGGAACCTTCCTGACCAACTTCCCATGCGGTACCATGTTAAATTCCATGATAAAATCCATGCAGGCAGCATCCACCCTCTAGCATTTATTACCTTTCCCGGTAATTTGCTCGAAACACGCTGGAAGATTGGTTTGACCACATGTCTATGCTGACAATTCCCGAACAGCTCATGTCTATACCAATACTCATATATCCGGTCCCTTTGAATACCTTCCAATCACTTTTGAGTCAGCAACGTTCACACTGTGACCCTGTTAATCCGAAAGGAGACCAATCCTGACATTACGCGCCAGACCAGGTGATCCAGTGGGTGCTAAAAGGATAAACCCTCGGCCCACTGGAAATCTTGAAAATCGTTAGCCACAACATCGAAGGCTTCAGCCACAGCAAAGCAGAAATCCTGGCAAACTTAAAACCCGACATCTTGGGCATACAAGAAACTCATAGGCTGAACAACCAAACCTATGTACCCAGAATGCACTTGGCTATTGACACCCCAGCCAAGCTTATGGAAGTGCAATCTTTGTTAAAGAGAAACCTATAGTAATGAGCACAGCAAACATCCAAGCTGGCTCAATGGAACTTCTGAAAGTTCAAACAAAGCACACAAATATCATTTCAGTCTACATAACCCCCCTAATGAACCATTCATGTGGTCACCTAACCTAGATTTCCAGGACAAAATATACCTCATTATTGGTGACTTTAATAACCATAGGACCAACTGGGGATATGAAGATGACGATGCGAATGGAGAAGAAGTTGTATCATGGGCTCTAAACAACAGCCTTGAGCTACTATACGAGTCAAAAGACACCCCTACCTTCACAAGTGCCAGATGGAGAAAAGGCTACAACCCAGACCTTGCCTTTGTTACATCGGCAAGCTCCAACCTATTCACACGAACAGTCCTCCAACATATACCCAAATCCCAACATCGTCCAGTCCAGGTAGTATCCCTTCCAGTTCTGAGACCTGCACCATCAAAGTACCTACCAAGATTTAACCTGAGAAAAGCGAATTGGACATCTGTCGCAGAATCCCTTTGTCAACTTATCGATACCATACCACCAGAACCTGATCATTATGATGAATTTGTCCGACTAATCTGGAAAGTAGCACAGCAGAACATACCTAGAGGCTGTAGAATCAAATATATTCTGAGATTGACTCGTGATATCAAGCAAAGTTGTGATGAGTATGACAACCCGTTTGGTCAAGACACAATTAAAATGGGAGAGTCCGTTCTGTCCCTACTGAGCCAAGACAGACAACGGCCTTGGCAGGATCTGATAGAAAACACAGACATGACCAAGAACAGTAATAAGGCATGGGCAACTGTTCGGAAACTCAACTCAGACAATAGACCACCACAGAGAATTGCTGCCGTATCACCCAATCAGGTTGCCCACCAACTGATACTAAATGGTCGACCAAATAACAAGGAATGGAGGCAAAAGAAAAAGCAACATCAGGAGATGGAGTCAGCTTTCACAAACAGGAATAACAACTTCCCACCTCGCACCAGAGAAGAATTAAAGGATGAAGTATCACAGCCAAGATCCAACAAAGCTGCTGGCATTGATGGGATTCTTAATGAATTCCTTAAACATCTTGGACCTAAAGTACTCCACTGGTTTCTGTCCCTTTTTAACTGTTGCCTAAGATCATTAAAGATACCTAAAGAGTGGAGAAGAACTAAAGTTGTTGCTCTCCTAAAACCCAAAATAGACCCCAACATTCCTAAACACTACAGACCGATTTCCTTGCTCTGCACCCTCTATAAACTCTACAAAAGACTCATACTGAAAAGAATATCCCCATTCGTCGATGATCTTCTAACACCAGACCAGGCCGTGCTCAGGCCAGGCCGCTCTTGCTGCGGTCAAGTCCTGAACTTAACCCACTATATTGAGGATGGCTTTGAAACGCGACAAATTACAGGGGTAGTATTTGCTGACTTAACAGCAACATAGGACACTATGAATCATAGAGAACTTCTACTGAAATTATCAAAAATGTTAAAGAAAGAAGCCACAGTCAAAGTAATAAGAAGCCTTCTAGAAAATCGTAGATTTTATGTAGAAATGAATGGAATTAAGAGTAGGTGGCGTCCACAAAAGAACGGACTACCACAGGGATTAGTCCTGGCACCTCTACTATTTAATGTCTACACAAACGACCAACCAAACTTTCCTAACACACGCAGGTTTATCTATGCAGACGACCCATGCATAGCAACAGAAGCTAACTCCTTCCAAGAAGTTGAAGTACGACTTACGAATCAATGAAGCATTATTATGAAAAATAGCCTCTGAACCCAAATCCATCAAAACCTCAAGTGTGTGCATCCCACACGAGGAATCGAGAAGCAGCTCGGAAACTGAAGATCTTCTGGTGTGGGAAGGAGCTCGAACACTATCCGACTCCAATTTACCTGGCCGTGACACTGGATAGGACGCTGTCATTTGCCACCCACATCCAAAAGCTCCGAGAGAAAGTTGGCTCTCGCAATTCTCTCTTGAGCAAATTGGCAGGCACGAAATGGGGAGATAATGCTCACACACTTAGATCAACTGCCCTAGCACTCTGCTATGCACCTGCAGAATACCGTGCACCTCTGTGGGGCAGATCAGCCCATGCGAAGAAAATAGACCCGTTGCTTAACGAAGCCTGCTGAATAATCACGGGCACACTGCGCCCCACACCCACTAGCATCATTTACAGACCTGCAGGCATGGTTCCCCCAGAGATCTGAAGACACACTACAACAAAAATTGAAAAAGGTAAACAGAACTCGGATCCATGGCATCCATTACGTCATCATGTGCCAGTTTCCAACCGCCTAAAATCGAAGAAAAGCTTTGCTACAGTGGAGGAACTACCGCACAGAGCATCCCACCAAACATACAGGACTGACCTCTGGCAACAAACAGAAGCCAGAACCCCACCAAACAATACAGTGCAAGACCCCACAGAAATGTTACCAGGCGGAGCACTGCCTGACAGACGGAAGTGGTTTACTCTCAACTGAGCGAGAGCGGGAGTTTGTAGGAAGGGGGACAATATGGTGGAGTGGGATTTAAAGACCAGCGAATCCTGTGAGTGTGGCGAAAGGGTGCAGAACATTGAATACGTTCTGCGCAACTGCCCACTCTCACCTGATTTAGCTGACACTGACCTGCTCAACATCAACCAAACAACACTAGAGTGGCTGGCTGTCTGGTGTGACAAACTATGATGATGACTTTTCCACTTCTAATGTCAGGCTGTCTGGGCAATAATTTCCTGGCTTACATTTGGGGGCTTTCATAAACAGCAGATCATCATTAGATATCTTCCAATCATCTAGTACCTCATCTGCCACTAAGGATGATTTAAGTATCTCCGCTATAAATGTTGTTATTTCTTTGTATATTTACGCAATAAACGAAAAAGTATTCACGCGGTTTATCTTAACATTGTACGCTCGCATCTATGAGTTCAAAGTAAATTCATTATCAATCTCTTTATATGTCGTCATATACAGCCTTGAGATTTGTTTTCTTACAGGCTTTTACTGGGAAAATAAAAATAGAAAAATAACTGTATGATACGTAGAAACAGATAAACACACAGAAATTGATAAAAATCGTTTAAAAGAAGTCAAACAGTACAAATGAAACAATGCTTATAACATCTGTCAGGATAGATTTTGTGCATAAGGACATCTGCAATCACGCTGTTATAACACTATTGGCTTGCCCCCGACTATAATATGATGTGCATTTGATCTCAGAATCGACTTTGCATCTGATTGTCGCTGTGCGCTGCACTTTCTCGGCAACTGTAGCGCTTTATACTGCACTAAGTTATTATTTTCTGTTGCATTGCCTCGATGCACCGTTTCAATCAAGTGATCTGTGGGGATAACATGCAAAGTAACACTTTTCTCTGTACCCCAGTGCAAGTGACAATAATAACGCGGTTTACCAATTTCTTTGCAAAGTTCACGCGTGTATTGCAGTGCATGAATGATTTGCTGTGACGCTGACTCGTTCTGATGACAAGAACTTGGCATGTCGTTCTATAAAAACGGAGATAACTTGCCCCAGCTTTTTGTCACATTTTATATTGTTCATAAACTATAGTGAAGCGTTAAGATTCGCTCCGACTTAAGGTACTGCTAAGGTCATATGGCAATTAAATTCGTACATCTGCTCGCAGTACCAGCGTGAGCATTAAGACACTCACGAAAAAAGAACGGCCCCTACCCACCGCCCCCAGTAGCTCGCAAATGCTTTGGTCGGTCAACTGCCGAGGTTGCCTGAAGATTCTAATTTAAAATGTCAGTTTTTCTTGCTGTTATTCCACCCTCTGCTGGTGGTTGCGGAGCATACCAATCTCATTTCAGCTGGTTGGTTTTGGTTTTAATTTAAAAGTAGAGGAGGTCACTGCACTCAGAGCAACATTACTGCTCTGCGCTATTTTGATATTGATATGTCTAATACAGTCAGAGTCGGGTTTATTATCACTGACGTATGTCGTGAAATGTGTTGTTTTTCGAACAGGTGTACAGTGCAATACATTAAAATAACGTGCTACAATGAGAAATATAAAATAAATGACAAGTGGACAAAGCTGATCATAGGTCGTTCTGACATCGGATGGTGGCGAAAAAAAAAGCTATTTTTTAAACATCCTGTAATTCCTCCATGATGGCTGCAATAAAAGGGGCGCATGTCCCAAAAATCCTGAGAGTCCTTAATGATGGCGAGGTCTTGAGGCACCGCCCTTTGAAAATGTTCTCGATGGTAGGGAGGCTAGTGCCAATGATGTGGCAGGCTGAGTCAACTTACATTACAACATAAGTGGAAAGTAAACATACTTTTTATAAAATAAGGAGACATAACTGTGAATTCTACCGTCATTTTGTCGGCCAACTCTAAATAAAAGGAGCGGGCATCGACTCGGTGGTCTGAGGCAGAATGGTAGGGCTTTGGCTCATTCGGGCTTCGGCGAGGTAAGTGAGTAGGTGGACATCTTTTTTTGGAGGAATAGACAGCATGTCTGTAGAGTTAGTACTTTGCTCTGGGTGTCAGATGAGGGAACCCTGGGAATCTTCCAGTCTCCCAGATGGCCACAACTGCGCTAGGTGCACCGAGATGCAGCTTCTGAGAGACTGTGTTAGGGAACTGCAGGTGCGGCATGATGACCTACAGCTTATTAGGGAAACATAGAAAAATAGAAACATAGAAAATAGGTGCAGGAGTAGGCCATTCGGCCCTTCGAGCCTGCACCACCATTTATTATGATCATGGCTGATCATCCAACTCAGAACCCCGCCCCAGCCTTCCCTCCATACCCCCTGACCCCCGTAGCCACAAGGGCCATATCTAACTCCCTCTTAAATATAGCCAATGAACTGGCCTCAACTGTTTCCTGTGGCAGAGAATTCCACAGATTCACCACTCTCTGTGTGAAGAAGGTTTTCCTAATCTCGGTCCTAAAAGGCTTCCCCTCTATCCTCAAACTGTGACCCCTCGTTCTGGACTTCCCCAACATCGGGAACAATCTTCCTGCATCTAGCCTGTCCAATCCCTTTAGGATCTTATACGTTTCAATCAGATCCCCCCTCAATCTTCTAAATTCCAACGAGTACAAGCCCAGTTCATCCAGTCTTTCTTCATATGAAAGTCCTGCCATCCCAGGAATCAATCTGGTGAACCTTCATTGTATTCCCTCTATGGCAAAGATGTCTTTCCTCAGATTAGGGGAAAGTGAGCAAGAGATTGATAGGAGCTACAGGGAGTTAGTCACCCCGAGGCTGCAGGAGTTAGACAAGTGTGTGACTGTCAGCGAAGAGGTGGGAAGAGCTCATATAGTACAGAGCACCCCTCTGGCCATCCCCCTCAGTAATCATTATCTCGATTTGGATGCTGTTCACGGTGGTGACCTGACAGAGGACGAATACGGCGATCAGGTCTCTGGCACTGAACCCGGCTCGGTGGTGCAGAAGGGAGAGAAGACGATGAGGAATGCGGTAGTCATAGGGAATTCAGTAGTGAGGGGGACAGACTGGAGGTTCCGTCATCCTGATAGAGTAACCCGCATGGTGTGTTGCCTCCCGAGTTCAGAGTATTCTGAAGGGAGAGGGTGAACCCAAGTCTTGATACACTTTGGTACCAATGACAAAGGTAGAAAAAGTGAGAAGCTCCTTAAGAGAGTATTCAAGGAGTTGGGTAAGAAGCTGAAAAGCAGGACTTCCAGGGTAGTAATCTTGGGATTGCTGCCTGTACCACGCGCTAAGGAGCGCAAGAATAGCATGATCAGGCATATTAATGCGTGGCTGAGAGACTGGTGTAAGGGGCAGGGAATCGGGTTCCTGGGACATTTGTGGCCTCTTCTGGAGTACGAACAACCTATACAAAAAGGACGGGTTACACCTGAATCCAAAGGAGCCAATATCCTAGCAGGCAGATTTAATGGAGCTTTTCTGGAGGGTTTAAACTAATTTGGCAGCGGGTTGGGAACCGGGGTGATAGGGCTGAGGAAGGGGAAAACAGAAATAAAACAAAGATAGCGTGGAACAGAGATGATAGAAAGGACAGGCAGGAAATAAGGCATAATCACAGCCAGTGGGTTGAGTTACAGGGCAATAAAGGCGTGGTGCAGTGAAAACAGAAAGCAACAAATACTGGACTGAAAATGTTATGTTTGAATGCATGCAGCATAAGAAATAAAATGGACCATCTTGAACTTCAGCTACAGATTAGCAAGTATAACGTTGTGGCGATCTCCGATACTTAAGGATGTCTGCCATTGGGAGCTGAACGTCCAAGGATATAAGGTGTATTAGAAGGATAGGTTAGTAGGCAGAGGGGGTGGTGTTGCCCTGGGTATAAGAAATAATATGAAATCATTAGAAATAGGTGACATAGGATAGGAAGGTGTAGAGTCTCCCTGAGTTGAGTTAATAAATGGCAAGGGTAAAAGGACATTAATGGCAATTGTATACAGGTCTCCAAACAGCAGCCGGGATGTCGAATACAAATTACAGCAGGAGATAGAAAAGGCATGTTGGAAGGGCATGTCAGGATAATCGTTGGGGATTTTAACATGAAAGTAGATTGAGAAAACCGGGCCAGTACTGGACCTCAAGACAGCGAATTTATAGACTGTCTAAGGGATGGCTTTTTAGAATACCCTGCAGATCGGCTGTGCTGGATTGTGTGTTGAGCAATGATCCGGAGGTAATGCGAACTTAAGGTCAAGGAACCCTTAGGGAACAATGATCGCAATATGATCGAGTTCACTTTGAAAGTTTGAGAAGGAGAAATTAAATTCCAATGTGTCGGTTTTAGTGGGATAAAGGAAATTACAATGGCATGAGAGACTAACTGAGCAAGATTGACTGGAAAGAGACACTAGTAGGAAGGGAAACCGAGCAGTAATGACTGCAAAATAAGAGGGAAGTGCAAGACAGATATATTCTAAATAAGAAGAAATTTTAGAATGGACGAAGGACACTACCGTGGCTGACAAGGGAAGTCAGAGCCAAAGTAAAAACAAAAGAGAGGGCATATAAGGAAGCCAAAGCCAGTGGGAAGACAGAGGATTAGAAAACTTATAAAAACTTACAGAACCGAAACTAAGGAATTCATTAGGAAGGAAAAGATTAATTATTAAAGAAAGCTGGTGGTTAATTTCAAAGAAGATACTAAAAGCTTTTTTAAGCATATGAAGGATAAAATGGAGTTGATGGTAAATATACGACCAATACAACATGACACTGGAGATATTGTAATAAGACAAAGACAAGACAAAGGAGCAGAAGTCGGCCATTCGGCCCATCGCGTCTGCTCCGCCATTTTATCATGAGCTGATCCATTCTCCCCCGACTTCTCACCATAACCTTTGATGCCCTGGCTACTCAGATACCTATTAATCTCTGCCTTAAATGCACCCAATGACTTGGCCTCCACTGCCGCCCGTGGCAACAAATTCCATAGATTCACCACCCTCTGGCTAAAAAGATTTCTTTGCATCTCTGTTCTGAATGGGCGCCCTTCAAGTCATGCCCTCTCGTACTAGACTCCCCCACCATGGGAAACAACTTTGTCACATCCACTCTGTCCATGCCTTTCGACATTCGAAATGTTTTTATGAGGTCCCCCCTCATTCTTCTAAACTCAAAGGAATACAGTCCAAGAGCGGACAAATGTTCCTTATATGTTAACCCTCTCATTCCCGGAATAATTCTAGTGAATCTTCTCTGTACCCTCTCCAACGTCAGCACATCCTTTCTTAAATAAGGAGACCAAAACTACCCACAGTACTCCAAGTGAGGTCTCACCAGCGCCTTATAGAGCCTCAGCGTCACATCCCTGCTCCTAAACTCTATTCCACTAGAAATGAATGCCAACGTTGCATTCGCCTTTTTCACCACTGACTAAACCTGGAGGTTAACTTTAAGGGTATCCTGCACGAGGTCTCCCAAGTCCCGTTGCATCTCAGAACTTTAAATTCTCTCCCCATTTAAATAATAATCTGCCCGTTTATTTTTTCTACCAAAGTGCATAACCATACACGTTCCAACATTGTATTTCATGTGCCACTTCTTTGTCCATTATTCCAATCTATCCAAGTCTCTCTGCAGACTCTCTGTTTCCTCATCACTACCGGCCCCTCCACCTATCTTCGTATCATCAGCAAACTTAGCCACAAAGCCGTCTATTCCATAATCCAAACCGTTGATGTAAAACGGAAAAAGAAGCGGCCCCAACACGGACCCCTGTGGAACACCACTGGTAACCGGCAGCCAACCGGAATAGGATCCCTTTATTCCCACTCTCTGTTTCCTGCCAATCAGCCAACGCACTAGCCACGTATGTAACTTTCCCATAATTCCATGGGCTCTTATCTTGTTAAGTAGCCTCATGTGTGGCACCTTGTCAAAGGCCATCTGAAAATCCAAATATACAACATCCACTGCATCTCCCTTGTCTAGCCTACATGTAATTTCCTCAAAAAATTGTAATAAGTTTGTCAGGCAGGATTTTCCTTTAAGGAATCCATGCTGAATTCTGCCTATCTCGTCATATGCCTCCAGGTACTCCGTAACCTCATCCTTGACAATCAACTCCAACAACTTCCCAACCACCTATGTCAAGCTAACAGGTCTATAATTTCATTTTTGCTTCCTTGCCCCCTTCTTAAATAGTAAAGTGATATTTGCAATCTTCCAGACCTCCGGAACCATACCAGAATCTATCGACTTTTGAAAGATCATCGCTAATGCCTCTGCAATCTCCGCAGCTACTTCCTTCAGAACAAGAGGGTGCGTTCCATATTGTCCCGGAGATTTATCTACCTTTAGACTAATTTATCTACCTTTAGAGTAATGAGAGACGCAGAGATGGCAGAGGAACTAAATGCGTACTTTCCATCAGTTTTCACATTGGAAGAGATCAGCAGTATACCAGACATTCAACAGTGTCAGGGAAGTGAAGTATATGCAATGAAAATTACGACTGAGAAGGTGCTTAGGATGCTTCATAGTCTGAAGGTGGATAAATCTCCTGGGCCTGATGAAATGCACCCTCGGGTTCTGAAGGAAGTAGCTGAAGAGATTGCGAAGGCATTTTCAATGATATTTCAAGAATCGATAGTTTCATAGAACATAGAACATAGAGTAGTACAGCACAGTTCAGGCCTTTCGGCCCACAATGTTGTGCCGACCCTCAAACCCTGCCTCCCATATAAGCCCCCACCTTAGATTCCTCCATATACCTGCCTAGTAGTCTCTTAAACTTCACTAGTGTATCTGCCTCCACCACTGACTCAGGCAGTGCATTCCACGCACCAACCACTCTCTGAGTAAAAAACCTTCCTCTAATATCCCCCTTGAACTTCCCACCCCTCACCTTAAAGCCATGTCCTCTTGTATTGCGCAGTGGTGCCCTGGGGAAGAGGCGCTGGCTATCCACTCTATCTATTCCTCTTATTAACTTGTACACCTCTATCATGTCTCCTCTCATCTTCCTTCTCTCCAAAGAGTAAAGCCCTAGCTCCCTTAATCTTTGATCATAATGCATACATTCTAAACCAGGCAGCATCCTGGTAAATCTCCTCGGTACCCTTTCCAGTGCTTCCACATCCTTCCTATAGTGAGGTGACCAGAACTGGACACAGTACTCCAAGTGTGGCCTAACCAGAGTTTTATAGAGCTGCATCATTACATCACGACTCTCAAACTCTATCCCTCGACTTATGAAAGCTAACACCCCATAAGGTTTTTTAACTACCCTATCCACCTGTGAGGCAACTTTCAGGGATCTGTGGACATGTACCCCGAGATCCCTCTGCTCCTCCACACTACCAAGTATTCTGCCATTTACTTTGTAGTCTGCCTTGGAGTTTGTCCTTCCAAAGTGTACCACCTCACACTTCTCCAGGTTGAACTCCATCTGCCACTTCTCAGCCCGCTTCTGCATCCTATCAATGTCTCTCTGTAATCTTTGACAATCCTCTACACTATCTACAACACCACCAACCTTTATGTCGTCTGCAAACTTGCCAACCCACCCTTCTATCCCCACATCCAGGTCGTTAATAAAAATCACGAAAAGTAGAGGTCCCAAAACAGATCCTTCTGGGTCACCACTAGTCACAATCCTCCAATATGAATGTACTCCCTCCACCACCACCACCCTCTGCCTTCTGCAGGCAAGCCAATTCTGAATCCACCTGGCCAAACTTCCCTGGATCCCATGCCTTCTAACTTTCTGAATAAGCCCACCGTGTGGAACCTTGTCAAATGCCTTACTAAAATCCACATAGATCACATCCACTGCGCTACCCTCATCTATATGCCTGGTCACCTCCTCAAAGAACTCTATCAGGCTTGTTAGAAACGATCTGCCCTTCACAAAGCCATGCTGACTGTCCCTGATCAGACCATGATTCTCTAAATGCCTATAGATCCTATCTCTAAGAATCTTTTCCAACAGCTTTCCCACCACAGACGTAAGGCTCACTGGTCTATAATTACCCAGACTATCCCTACTACCTTTTTTGAACAAGGGAACAACATTCGCCTCCCTCCAATGCTCCGGTACCATTCCTGTGGACAACGAAGACATGAAGATCCTAGCCAGAGGCTCAGCAATCTCTTCTCTCGCCTCGTGGAGCAGCCGGGGGAATATTCCGTCAGGCCCCGGGGACTGATCTGTCCTAATGTATTTTAACAACTCCAACACCTCCTCTCCCTTAATATCAACATGCTCCAAAACATCAACCTCACTCATATTGTCCTCACTATCATCAAGTTCCCTCTCATTGGCGAATACCAAAGAGAAGTATTCTTTGAGGACCTCGCTCACTTCCACAGCCTCCAGGCATATCTTCTCACCTTTATCTCTAGCCGGTCCTACCTTCACTCCTGGCATTGTACTGGGTGACTGGAACATTGCAGATATAACTCCGCTATTTAAATTGGATGGGAGGCAGCAGAAAGGAAACTATAGACCTGTTAGCCTGACATCAGTGGTTGGGAAGTTTTTGGAATCGATTGTTAGGGATGAGTTTATGAAATACTTGGAGGCACATGACAAGATACGCCAAAGCCAGCATGGTTTCCCGAAAGGAAAATCCTGCTTGACTAACCTACTGCAATTTTTTGAGGAAATTACAAGCAGGGTAGACAAAGGAGATGCAGTATATGTGGAGCATTGATGGCATGAACATTGACTTCTCTAATTTCTGCTAATAACCCACCTCCCCCTCGTACCCCATCAGTTATTTATGTACACACATTCTCTCTCTCACTCTCCTTTTTCGCCCTCTGTCCCTCTCACTATACCCCTTGCCCATCCTCTGGGTCTCCCCCTCCCCCTTTTCCTTCTCCCTGGGCCTCCTGCCCCATGATGCTCCCATATCCCTTTTGCCAATCACCTGCCCAGCTCTTGGCTCCATCACTTCCCCTCCTGTCTTCTCCTATCATTTTGGATCTCCCCCTCCCCCTCCCACTTTCAAATCCCTTACTCACTCTTCCTTCAGTTAGTCCTGACGAAGGGTTTCGGCCTGAAACGTCGACTGTACCTCTTCCTAGAGATGCTGCCTGGCCTGCTGCGTTCACCAGCAACTTTGATGTGTGTTGCAGTATATGTGGTGTGCTTGGATTTTCAGAAGGCCTTTATCAAGACGCCGCACATGAGGCTGCTTAGCAGGATAAGACTCCATGGAATTGCATGGGAGTAACGAGCATGGGTGGTCAGTTGGCTGATCGGCAGAAAACAGAGGATGGGGAATAAATGGATCTTATTCTGGCTGGCTGCCGGTCACCAGTGGAGTTCCACAGGGGTCGTTGTTGGGACCGCTGCTTTTTACGATGTACGTCAATGATTTGGACTGTGAGATGAATGGATTGGTGGCTAAATTTGCCGATGATAGAAAGATGGGCGGAGGAGCGGGTAGTGTTGAGGAAACAGAGAGCCTGTAGAGATATTTAGATAGTTTAGGGGAAAGGACAAAGAAGTGGCAAATAAAATATAATGTTGGAAAGTATGTGGTCATCCACTTTGATGAAGAAATAAACGGGCAGACTATTATTTAGATGGGAGAGAAGACTTAGGAGTCCTTGTGCAGGATACCTTAATGGTTAACCTTCAGGTTGAGTGGATGGTGAAGAAGGCGAATGCAACGTTGGCATTCATTTCTACAGATATAGAATATAAGAGCAGGGATGTGATGTTGAGGCTCCATAAGGCACTCGTATGAGGACCGTTTGGCAGCTCTAGGGCTGTATTCCCTGGGGTTCAGGAGAATGAAGGGGGATCTCATAGAAAAATTTCCGAATGTTAAAAGGCCTAAACAGATTAGATATGGCAAAGTTATTTCCCATGGTAGGGGAGTCCAGGAGAAGAGAGCTCGAATTCCAGATTGAAGGACTTCCATTTGGAACAAAGATGCTGAGAAATTACCTCAGTCAGACGATGGTAAATCTGTGGAATTTGTTGCCACGAGCAGCTGTGGAGGCCAAGTCATTGGGTGCATTTAAGGCAGAGATAGATACGTCCTTGATTTGCCAGGGCTTCAAATGGTAAGGGGTGAAAGCAGGGTAATGGGAATAACTGGAAGAATTGGATCAACCCATGACTGAATGGCGGACCAGACTGGATGGGCCGAATGGCCTACTTCTGCTCCTATATCTTATTGTCTTATGGCCTTAATTCCGATGCACCTTATGCAATGAAAGATGAATTCATTTCTATTGGGAATAGATAGACCAGAAGAACTGCAGAAACTTTGCGGGTGAAGTTGCAATTACTTTGACAAAATAGCGGAGTTGGTAAGTGTGTCAAAAGGGTATAGTGAAGTGTTGAGGTGCGTGTATATAATTATTTGAGTAACAGATGAATTAGCAGAGCATCAGGTTATGTTGCAAACATCCAAGGAATTTCAGCGAATTGTAATTAATCAAACTGTGAACTATAAAGAAAACATTCTGCTAGTCGATAAGGTAATCCCGAATCTAATAAAGGAACTGCAGCTCTCCTTACCTCCCGCTACCTTCCTTAGTCCGGGGATGGTCGCGCAGCTTTGAGGAAGGTAAGAGCGATATTTTAGACGACTACAAAGACCAGTTAAGGTCTTTTATTCAACATCAAAGAGATGCGTTTTTCATTAAAAAATCAAACCACAAGATCATAATATATAGGAGTACAATTCCGTTCTATCATTTTGTCATGGCTGCTCCAATTTTCCTCTCAGCCTCAGCCTCCTACCTTCTCCCTGTATTCATTCATGCCATGACCAAACAACTCTTTCAACCATAAGACCATGTGTCCAAAAGACATTGGAGCAGAATTAGGCTGTTCAGCCCATCAAGTCTGCTCCGTCATTCTATCATGTCTGATCTCGAATCTCATTCAACCCCATAAAACTGCCTTCTCGCCATATCCTTTGATGTCCTGACCGATCAGGAAATGATCAACTTCCGCCTTAAGTATACGCACGGACTTGCCCTTCACCGCAATTTCTGGGAGAATATTCCACACATTTACTACTCTCTGGTTAAAACAATACCACCTAGCCTCTGTTCTAAAGGCTCGGCCCTCAATTTTGTGGCTGTGCTCTCCAGTTCTGGATACCCGCACCACAGGAAATATCCTCTCCACATCCACAGTATCTAGCCCTTTCAACATTCGGTAGGTGTCAAGGAGATCGTCCAACATTCTTCGAAATTCCAGGGAGTACAGGCCCAAAGCTGACAAACACTCCACATATGTTAATTGCTTCATTCCTGGAATCATCCTCAAGAACCTCCTCTGGACTCTCACCAATGACAACACATCCTTTCCGGACCAAAAACTGTTGACAATATTCCAAGTGCGGCCTGACTGGTGTCTTATAATGTCTCAGCATTATCTCCTTGCTTTTGTATTCTATTCCCCTTGAAATCAATGCCAACATTACGTTTGTCTTCTGTACCACAGACACAACCTGTAAATTAACCTTCTGGGAGTCTTGCACGAGGACTCTTAAGTCCCTCTGCAGCTCTGATGTTTCAAGCTTCTCCCTATGTTGATAATGTTTCCTTTTACCAACGTGCATTATCATACATTTCCCATCTGCCACTTTTTTGCTTGTTCTTCTAATTTGTCTGAGACCTGCTGGAATCGTACTACCTACCCCTCCACCTATCTTGGTATCATCTGCAAACTTTGCCAAAAGCCATCAATTCCATTATCTATATCACTGACAAACAATGTGAAAAGTAGCTGTCCCAATACTGATCCCTGAGGAACGCCAGTCGGCACCGGCAAACAAACAGAAAGTGCCCCAATTATTCCGACTCGTCTGTCTCCTCCTGTTAGTACCCTCGCTATCCACACCGGTATCTTTCCTGTAACGCCATAGGATTTTATCTTCTTAAGCAGACTCATGTGTGACACCTCATTAAACGCCTTCTGAAAATCTAAGTAAATTACATCCACTTTCTCTCCTTTGTCCATCCTGTTTGCTACTTCCTTGAAGAACTCGAACAGATTTGTCAGGCAAGATATCCCTTTGAAAAAAAGAAAGGTGACTTTGACTTATTTTATCATTAACCTCCAAGTACCACGAAAACTCCTCCTTAATAATAGACCAACACTTTCCCAACCACAGAGGTTAGGCTAGATGGCTATAATTTCCGTTCTGCTTCCCTTCTCTCTTCGTAAAGAGAGAAAAGACATTTGCAATCTTCCAGTCCTCCGGGACCATGGCAGAATCAAGTCAATCTTGAAAGACCATTAATAATGCATCCATTCAGCAACCTCTCTCAGGATTCTGGGATGTAGTCTATTGGGCCAAGGTGATTTATTCACCTTAAGACACTCGCCCTTGCCAAGCACTTTTTCCTTTGTAATAGCAATGGTGCTCCATAAGACCATAAGACATGTGAGCAGAATTAGGCCATCGAGTCTGCGCCGCCATTCAATCATGGCTGATCCTTTTTTTCTCCTTCTCAATCCCAGTTCCTGCCTTTCTCCCCATAACCTACGATGCCATATCCAGTCAAGAACCTTCAATCTCTGCCTATATACACCCGACGACCTGGCCTCCACAGTTGCACGTGGCAACAAATTCTATAAATTCACCACTCTTTGGTGAAAGAAATGTCTTCACATATCTGTTTTGAAAGGATTCCCCTTTATCCTGAGGCTGTGCCTTCTTGTTCTAGACTCTCCCATCTTTCCACATCTACTCTGTCTGAGCCTCTCAGCGTTCGAGAGGTTTCAATGAGATCCCCCCCCCCCCATCCTTCTGAATTCCATCAAGTACAGACCCAGAGTCATCAAACTTTCCTTGTATGACAACCCTTTCATTCGTGGAATTTTCCTTCTGAACCTCCTCTGGACCCTCTCCAATGCCAGAACGTCCTTACTAAGGTGAGGGACCCAAAACTGTTCTCGGTACTCAAGGTGAGGCTTCACCAATGCGTTATGATGCCTCAGCATCACATCCTTGGAATTGTATTCTTATAGATTATAATTAACTGTATTTTATAGGTGCACCGTAAAAAGCATTCTTCTAGGGTGCATCACAACCTGGTATGGAAGTTGTCCTGTCCAAGACCAAAAGAAGCTGCAGAAGATCGTGAACACAGCCCAGCACATCACACAAACCAATTTTCCCTCCTTGGACTCACTTTATACCGCACGCTGTCGGAGCAGTGCTGCCAGGATAATTTAGGACACGACCCACCCAACCAACACACTTTTCGTCCCTCTTCCCTCCGGGAGAAGGCTCAGGAGCTTGAAAACTCGTACGGCCAGATTTTGGAACAGCTTCTTTCTAACTGTGGTAAGACTGCTGAACAGATCATGACCCGGATCTGGGCCGTACCTTCCAAATATCCGGACCTGCCTCTCGGTTTTTTTGCCCTACCTTATTTTCCATTTTCTATTTTCTATTTTTGATTTATAACCTAATTTTTTAAATATTTACTATCGATTTGTACTCCAGAGAGTGGGAAGCGCAGAATCAAATTTCGATTTTGTGATTGTACGTTCTAGTATCAGTTGTTTGGCGACAATAAAGTATAACGTATAAAGTAAAGTAAAGTGAAGTATTCTATTTTAATTCCACATCCCATTCCCATTCTGAAATGTCTATCCACGGCCTCCTCTACTGTAAAGATGAACCCACACTCAGGTTGGAGGAATAACACCTTATATTCCGTCTGGGTAGCCTCCAACCTGATGGCATGAACGTCGACTTCTCTAACTTCCGCTAATGCCCCACCTCCCCCTCGTACCCCATCTGTTACTTATTTTTATACACACATTCTTTCTCTCACTCTCCTTTTTCACCCTCTGTCCCTCTGAATATACCCCTTGCCCATCCTCTGGGTTCCCCCCCCCCCGCGTCTTTCTTCCCGGACATCCTGTCCCATGATCCTCTCGTATCCCTTTTGCCTATCACCTGTCCAGCTCTTGGCTCCATCCCTCCCCCTCCTGTCTTCTCCTATCACTTTGGATCTCCCCCTCCCCCTCGAACTTTCAAATCCCTTACTCACTCTTCCTTCAGTTAGTCCTGACGAAGGGTCTCGGCCTGAAACGTCGACTGTACCTCTTCCTAGAGATGCTGCCTGGCCTGCTGCGTTCACCAGCAACTTTTATGTGTGTTCTAGACCTCTTGTGTCATGGTCCGGTCCATGTTCCTTATTCCAGGTTTTCCGGTTTCCCCCAGTTTCGGTTGAAGCAGCTGATTCTCGTTTGTGCTGGCTTCATAAATAGCTTCAGGATTCAGCCTCTCGTGGTGGATTGTTCCTGTCCATACCTCCGTCTGTATCCCTTCCCTTCCCCTTCCTTCTGTTTCCTCGCCTGAAGCCTTGCCTTCTCTTACCTCGCTTTGCCTGGTCTGAAGCCTTGCCTCAAACCTTGTCTGGTCTGAAGCCTTGCCTCAAGGCTTGCCTCATCTGAAGCCTTGCCTCAAGGCTTGCCCCGTCTGAAACCTTGCCTCAAGGCTTGCCTCGTCTGAAGCCTTGCCTCAAGGCTTGCCCTGTCTGAAGCCTTGCCTCAAGGCTTGCCCTGTCTGAAACCTTGCCTCAAGGCTTGCCCCGTCTGAAACCTTGCCTCAAGGCTTGCCTCGTCTGAAACCTTGCCTCAAGGCTTGCCTCGTCTGAAGCTTTGCCTCAAGGCTTGCCTCTTCTGAAGCCTTGCCTCAAGGCTTTCCCCGTCTGAAGCCTTGCCTCAAGGCTTGCCCCGTCTGAAACCTTGCCTCAAGGCTTGCCTCATCTGAAACCTTGCCTCAAGGCTTGCCTCGTCTGAAGCCTTGCCTCAAGGCTTGCCTCGTCTGAAGTCTTGCCTCAAGGCTTGCCTCGTCTGAAGCCTTGCCTCAAGCCTTGCCTCGTCTGAAGCCTTGGTTCTCCTTGCCTGGTCTAAAGCCTTGCCTCGCCTTGCCTCATCTGTAGCCTTGCCTTGCCTGTAATGCTCTCCTGCACCACTGTCTAGTTTAATCGCTGGAGCGAGATAAGGAACTGTTGTTCGTTGTTTTGAACTGTCTCTGTGTCCAAGCCTTCACTAGGTAGGTCCGGCCGTTTGCCGCTACTTAGTCTTGAGATCTGTCTTTGTGTCCTCGACTTCGCCAGATAGGTCCAGCAGTTTACCGCTACCTAGTGTTGGGAATGGTCTGTATCCACGCCTTCGCTAGGTAGGTCTGGCCGTCTGCCGTTACCTTGTGTTGGGAACCGTCTCGTCGTATTCTGTGTTCTGTGTATGAGTCCCGGCCCTACGTCCTGTTTCCAAGGAGGGGTCCCGGCTCTGTATTCCGTGTTCCTGTCTCTCCCTTGACCAAGGCTCTGCGTTCCTGTCTCTCCCTCGACTAAGGCTCTGCGTTCCAATCTCTCCCTCGGCCAAGTCAAGGCTTCGGGGTCTCGTCCAGTCTTAGCCTCGATCTAAGAACCTTGTCCTGTCCTAGCCATGGCTTTGTTCTCGTCCTGTCCATGTGTCTCGCCCAGCCCAGGAGTACCTTGCCCAGCCGAGTGCTGGGGTTCCCTTATCCTGTGCTGGGGTTCTCTTGTCCGGTCCAGGAGTCTCATGTCCAGTCCTGTTGCCTCTCCTCGTCCTGTAGCCACGTCTTGTCCTCGCCTAGTTCTGGAGTCCGAGCCCGAGTCAAATCCCAGGTTCTGGGTCCTTGCACAGTCTCTGGCTTAGAGTCCATACCCAAGCCTTGGAGTACCCTAGCCTCGAAGAGCCCAAGCCTCGTCGTGTCTTCGCCTAGATCTGGGGTCCAAGCCCGTGTCAAGACCCAGGTTTCGGGTCCTTGTCCGGTCTCTGGCTCGAGGTCCCAGCCCAGGCTCTTAGTTCCAAGTTCCATGTCCTGGTTCCACTATCCTAGTCAAGTCCTAGCCCAGGCCCTGTATCCTTGTCTTGTTCAGGGGCTGTGTCATGTCCAGCGTCCTTTCTCCCCACTTCCCTTGCTGGCTTAACTCTAGTCCTAGTCCTGTTCCTGGTATATCAATGTCTGTGTCTTGCATTTGGGTCCGCTCCCAGCGCCCCCACTATTTCATCTTGAAATGAATACCAACGTGGTATTTGCTTTCCTTATCAGCGACTCAACCTTCAAGTTAACCTTTAGGGTATTCTGCACAAGGTCCATTTGCATCTCAGATTTTTGGATTTTCTCCTCTTTTAGAAAATAGTTCGCACATTTATTTCTACTTACTCCTGCTCCCTGACACTCAGCATCCTCTGGCACACTGCTAGTGTCACAGTGAAGACAGATGCAAAGTACGCATTATGTTCATCTGCCATTTCTTTGTACCCCATTATTATCTCACCAGCATCATTTCCAATGGTCTGATGTGAACTCTCACCGCATTTTTACTTTCTGTATATCTGATAAAACTTTTGGTATCCGGCTTTATATTATTGGCTAGTCTGTCGTCATTTTCATCTTTTCCCTTCTTATAGCTTTTAGTTGCCTTTTACTGAATTTTCAAGGCTTCTCAATCATCCAACTTCCTATTCGTTTTTTCTCCCTTATATGCCCTTTCCATGGTTTTTATGCAGTAAATGTAATCATTCATTCCTTTGTCAGCCAAGGATGCTTACTGCTGTCATTTGAGATCTTCTTTTTCTGTAGGACATATCTAACCTGTGTCTTGTGAAATATTCCTAGGAACTTCAGCCATCTCTGCTCAGCCATAATCCCCGCCAATATCCTCCACCAATCCACCTGGGCAAGCCCCTCTCTTATGCCTCTGTAATTCCCTTTAATCCATTGCGATACTGATACATGTGACATTTGCTTCTGGTCAGTAATTTCCTTGGTTAACTCCACTCCATTTCTTGACCAAGGGAACAACAGTTGCAAACTTCAAATTCTCTGGTACTTCTCCCCTCCCTATTGATGATGCAAAGATCATTGCCAGAGGCTCATAAATCTCCTTCCTCCATAGTAGTCTTGGGTATATCTCTTCTGGTCCCGGTGACTTATCGAACTTACAACATTTCAAAAACTCCCCACATGCTCTCTCTTAATTTCTATACCCTCAAGCATGGAGAATCTGTAGAAGACGGGAACTATATGATCGAAACATAATCATTTCATTTTAACCAAGGAAGTCAGTCGTTTACCGTGCTTGTCATAAACTGTTGTGTTGAAATATAGTAATAAACGTAATTTAATGTGTATACATATATATGTGTGTGTGTGTGTGTGTGTGTGTGTGTGTATGTATATATATATATATAATGTGCCAGCTGAAAGATTCGTGGTCATTTTCTGTTTGGCAGAATGATATCGGCAGTAAGGCCAAAAGAGAAGCTCACCACAGCGCCAAGGTAAAGGTCGATCGCTGCATGAGAAAGATCAAGAACCCTTGGTGGACTGAGAAGGATATGAAAATCCAGAAGGTGTAGACTTTCGTGACAGGAGAGGCTTCTACAGTGCCACCAAAGCAGTCTTTGCTCCAGGTTACTGCAACTAACAACTTCCTCCACCCCTGCGCTCAAAGGACGGGAAGCACTTACTCAAGGATCAAAATGATTTCAATGATCGATGGACCGAAATCTTTCAGGAAATTCTCAACCACCTCTACGATGCTGAAGAAAAGGTTGCTCATCAAATCTTCCAGTTGTCTGTGATAAAGGACATGGTGGAATCTCCCAGTATGAAAGAAGTCCACGGTACCCTCCGGAGCCTGGCCAGCAGCAAAGCCACACCCTGATCTGAAGGGATCCTTGCAGAAATCCTCAAGGAAGGTGGACCAGCTCTTCGGCATATTCTCGAATGTCTGAAAAAAAGGAGCAACTGCCTTCAGGGCTTATGGATCCTCTAATAGTGACCATCGCAGACAATAGGGAAGAGCTAAAGATGGCGCCAGATGTTTTTACAGACCTAGTCGACTTATTCGAGCTCATCTGCGAAAACTGATTAAATCCTCTATTTTCATGTCTATTTTTTCACATTTCAAGGTGACTGTTGTTATCTCTCTCTCACTCACTCTCTATCTATCTCTCTATCTATCTGTCTATATATTTCTCACTTTCTATCTCGATGTGTTGGGATGAAAAGTAGTTTTTGATTGTCAACAGATCATGGATTCTGGGGGCTTGCTTTTGCTTGGTGGGTGGAGGGGAGGCTGATGGTTTTTGGTGGATCCTGGGGGGGAGGGCGAAGTTGACGTTTTGCTGCTGCTGCGTGGGTGGGGGAAGGGGTGCTTTGGGATTCCCACTTTTTGTCATTCATTCTTTGGGTTCTTTCTCTCTGTTTCATGGAATAGTCATAGGCTTACAGTCAGAGATACAACCATCTACTACAACTCTCTGTCTTCTCCTACGAAGCTAATGCATCATCCAATTTATTACCTCAACTTGAACTGCTAAGCGACTAAAACTTCCAGACCTTCCGTCCATGCAGGACTTTGTCGAAGGTCTTGGTAAAGTCCACGCAGACAACATCCACTCCCATGCCTTCATCAATTTTCCTGGTAACATCCTCGAAAAACTTTATAGATTAACTACACATGGCCTACCACACACAAGGCATATTGACTATCCCTAGTCAGTCCCCATCTTTCCAAGTGCACCGACCTATAATTTCTGATCTTTTTCTAAGAGCCTTTCTTAAACAATGGAACGATATCACCTATCCTCCAGTCCTCCTACACCTCACCTGGAGTCACAGAACAATACTGCACAGAAACAGGCCATTTGGCCCAATTAATCCGTGTCAATATTAATTTACATACTCCCGTCGACCTGCACCCGGGTCATAGCCCTCCGTATCCCTTCCATCCATGTACCTAATCCACATTTCTCTTAAATGTTGAAATCGACTACGCATTCATCACTTCAGCTGACAACTCGTTCCAACTCTCACCGCCCTCTGAGCCAAGAAGGTCCTCCTAATGTTTCCTTACAAATGTAAACATTCATCCTTAACGCATAACCTCTAAGTCTCACCCAACTTCAGTGGAAAAAGCCTACTTGAATTTTGCCTATCTATACCCCTCAATTCTGTATATCATTGTCGCTGCATCTTTCACGATCTGGGGAATGAACTCCTACCCTAGTAAACCTTACGAAAACTCAGGTCCTCAAGTCCGAGAAACATCCTTGTAAATTTTCTTTGCACTCTTTCAATCTTATTGCAACATTCTTGGAGGCAGGTGATCAAAACTGAACATAATGCTCCAAATTAGGTTTCAACAACATCTGATACAACTTCAATGCAACCTTCAAACTCCTATACCTAATACTTTGATTTATGAATTCCATTGTACAAAAAGCTTATTTTATCAACCAGTCTACCTGTGATATAGACGTTATAAATATCTCTGCTGGGGAACTTGCAATTTCTGCACTGGCATCCCCCAGGGTCGGAGGGAACATTTTCTCAGGTCCTGCCGATTGATCCACTCCAATCTGCTTCAAGACACCAAACAAATAATCCTCTGTAATCATACATAAGGCCTATGACCACACTGCTGCTTTGCCTCACTTCTGTAGACTCTGTGTTCATCTCCTCAGTAAATAATATGCAAAAAATTCATTTAGTATCTCCTTCATCTCCTTTGGCTGCAGGCATCGATGACCACAGTGATATCCCAGAAGACCAATATTGTCCTTTGCAATCATTTTGCTCCTAATATATATGTAGAGGCCTTGGAAATTTCCTTCAACTTGTCAATTGGTAAAATCTCATGCCATCTTTCAATTCTCCGATTTTCTTCTTCATTTTCTATTACATTTCTTGTACTCCAGTGCATTATTGCTTCTTCCAGTACTTTACCGGCTGGCAATCTCCTTTGTCTTCTTCTTCTTAACAATATCTCAATATCCTCAATATCTCTCAAAAACAGCACGTACTGATTACTGTGTTTGATTATTAACCAGAAGTGTAGTGCTGCGTGTATAAATAAGTTAGGGCGTTTGGAGGTCAAGGAGGAGGAAGCCCTGGAAAGTTTCCTGATGAATACTGTGAAGAGGTCCCCAGGGCCTGATGGGATTTATTGAAGAAGGTGAGAAAGGAGACTGGAATGGCCTTGACCGGTATCTTTGTGCCCTCTCTAGGCACAGGCTAGGTCCTGGAGAACTGGTGTGTGGCTAATGCTGAACCTCTATTTAAGAAGGGAACAAAGAAAATCTTGGGAACTATAGACTGGGTGGGTCTCACGTAAGTTATAGGGAATTGGTGAAAAATATTCTTAGGGATAGGATATACGAGCATTTGGAATCCCACAGGCAAATTAGGAAGAGCCAGCATGGCTTTGTCCAAAGCAGATCGTGTCTTACCAACTTGATAGATTTTTTTGAGAAGGTGATGAGCGAGATTGAGATTGATCACGGTACAGCAGTATATATTGTCGATATGAATTTTAATAAAGCATTTGATAAAGTCAATCAATGGGAGGCTAATCCAGAAGATTAGGATGCATGGGGTATGTGGTGGATTCAGAAGAGGCTAGCACATAGAAGTCAAGGGGGTGTGGTCGAAAGGACTTACTCAAACTGGAGATTTGTAATTAATGGTGCTATGCAAGGATTTGTGCTGGGATCTCTGCTGTTCCTGATGCAAATAAAGGACCTGGAGGAAAATGTAGCTGGGTGGGTTAGTACGCCTGCGGATAATACCAAGGTTGGTTGAGTTGTAGATAGTGTAGAAGTCTGGCAAAGAATACAACACGCTACAGATATGGGCCGACAAATGGCAAATGGCGATTAACACAGATAAACGTGAGGTGCTGCACCTTGGTAGACCAGATGCAATGAGGCAGTACACACTTAAGGGCGAGATTATTAACAGTGTTGCTGAGCAGAGAGATCATGGGATCCAAGTTCATAGCTCCTTGAAAGTGGCTACGCAGGTCGACCCAGTCCTGCCAAAGGACCTCGGCCCGAAACGTCGACTGTACTTTTGTCCATAGATGCTGCCTGACCTGCTGAGTTCTTCCAGCATTTTGACTGTGTTACACCGGTCGATAAGGCAGTTAAGACGTCTTATAGACTGCTTGTTTTTATTAGCCGAGATTGTGCGTGCTGAAGTCATGAGATTATGTTGCAGCATTGTAAATCTCTGGTTTGGCCACATCTGGAGTATTACATGCAGTTCTGGTCTCCCCCTTATATGAAGGATGTTGAGTCTTTGGAGAGGATGGAGAAGAAGTTTACCAGGATGCTGCCTGGTTAATAAGTCATGTGCTATCATGACAGGCTGGAGAAACTTGGGGTGTTGTCTTTGGAACGGCGGAGGCAGAGGCGAGATCTGATAGAAGTTTACCAGGGCTGAAATGTCTAATACCAGGTGACATGTATTGAAGGATAGAGGGGATAGATTCAGAGGAGAAGTAAAGGGTATTTTTCTTGTACTCAGAGAGTGGTGGGTTCCTAGAAGGCGCTGCTTGTTATGGTGGTAGAAGCACATACATTCGAGGATTATAAGAGACGTTTAGATAGGTATACGAATATGAGGAAGATGGAGAGATATGAACATTGAGTTGGTAGGAGGGATTAGCTTTGGGTTTTTTAAAGTTTACTTTTCAGCTGGTTCGGCACAACATTGTGGGCCTCTTTTCGCCGAAGCCTTCCTGAGCCAAACCCTCACCTGCCCGGTGCAACCTACTCAATGGCCGCTACGCTTAAACCTAACGCTATTTTATTGGCCCTTACCAAATGTCCACTAAACTTTCCAAGAGAACTGAGAGGCGCAGGATGTCCTGACTGCTACTCTCGCTTCTCTTAAAATCGCTTTCCTGCTCGTCACGATCCAACGTCTGCAAGGGGACAGTGGCGCGCACG
Organism: Mobula hypostoma; assembly: GCF_963921235.1. Lineage (NCBI taxonomy): Eukaryota > Metazoa > Chordata > Chondrichthyes > Myliobatiformes > Myliobatidae > Mobula > Mobula hypostoma. The sequence goes on from NC_086103.1 coordinate 9,428,147, forward strand.
GTGTCCCGAATGTCTCAGCTCTCTTACTTTGAAATCTCTCTTCCGCTACATGCAATCCAATGTCTCATCGAGAATGGTGGAAGGCAGAATGCGACCATTATAAAAGCTTCTCCATCCTGGCAGCAACAGGCAACTGCATGCACTTATACTTGTTCGCTGTCTTCTTCCGCTGTCTGAAAAACTACTTCTTGAATCGTAGTGTGGTTTCCACCCATCTAGAGGTATTGCGGACAGGATCTTCACAGCACGTCAATTACAGGAAAAATGCTGTGTATAAAGGCAACTCTGGTACTTGGCATTTATAGATTCGACAGAGGTATTTGATACAGTAAACCGCCAAGTCCTCTGCAGAATATTATAGAGACGTTACTTCATGATAATTGCTTTCGAATACTGAGACGACTCCAGGAAGACATGTCAGTCACAGTACTCAGCAACGGCGGCGCTGAATCAGAACACTTCACTTTCAGGACGGGAGTCAAACCAGCTGCATCATCGCGCCCACCCTATTTGCCAAGACACCATTCACGTCACTGGCTAAGAGCAGCCTCAGGGAATCTCAAGGGCATAGAATGGGCAGCAGGTTTTTCAGACACAACCGATTCAAGCCATGAACAAGACTTGCACCACCACTATCATGGAGCTTCAGTGTGCGGATGACAGCGCCATCGCAGAATGCTCTGAAGATCCCTGAATGCTTTTGCCAGGGCGTGTAGGGCACTGAGTTTTGGAAATATTTTAAAAAGGGAGCTGTGACACATGAGAACGACTCCGCTGTGCCGCAGAGAACAGGGAGCAGCTGCGAAAAGAGAGACAGAAGAACCAAAAGATCCAAATATTAACCACAACCATCAATTACGCGTGCCCTAACTGCACCAGAATATGTGGAGCGTTGTTGGCCTCTACAGCCACCTCAGAACCCACCAATAAACAATCCCTTGTGAGACATCATACCGACTCGAGTGTTCGCAATATTACTATAGAGGGAAACAAACATTCGCGGTTTTGAGCCGATCTTTCAGGCCGAACATCCAAATCTAGCCACTGAAAAATGGTCTAAAAGTGAAAATGTGACAAGAAGATCAGTGACTTCGAACACCAGAGACGTTTGACGCACACATACTCCAAGACAAAGGGGACGCTTCGCCAGGATAGGACGGGGGTTTAACAAAAGGTCACAAGTCTCCAAGATACTCCAAAACCGAAATGCCGAAAGCTGTGCTTGCGTGATTGCTGCATCTGTCGGATAACTGGCGATGTGAACCTTGCATGCTAAAAGTTGAGTTTGAGATCCAGAATCTTAGAACATTAGAACATTGGAAGGTTTTTTACCAAGAACAGACCATTCGGCCTAAGAAGTCTTGCCAAATTCCTGTTCATACAGTGTATTGAAATAGCTATCATGTTTAGATTTGAATCTCTAGGGTACTGCTCTCGACTACACAACTAGATAGTTGTTCCATGCGTCCATAACTCGCTGTGAAAAGAAATGCTTCGTGATGTTAGTCTGATATCTCCACTTAACCCGTTTCCACCTATGGCCCCGTGTCCTTGATAATGGATTAATATTGAAGTAGCCGCCGGCATGCACTTATACTATTAATGATTTTGAACACCTCTATCACGTCTCTTCTCATTATACGTATACTTCGATTTAAAAGGTTTCATTCCTTCAATAATTCTTCATAGCTCATACCTTGCAGACCTGGAATGAGTCCAGTCGCCCTTCTCTGGACTCTCTTCAGTGCCTTCACATCACTCACAATATGGACACCAAAACTGTACACAGTATTCCAGGTGTGACCTCACAAGCGCGTTATAAGCTGAGGAAGAACATCTGTTGACTTAATCTCCACTGAGCACATTATATAGTGCAACATTCTATTAGAATTAGGAATCGTTTCTTTTCACTGTCTCAATGTTGACAGTGATGAGTCTACCAGAACACACAAATCCTTCTCATACGGTGTACTTTTTCACTGCAGAACAGCCCCCCATTGTGTATTTATAGCTAATATTTATATTTCTCGTAGAAAATACTTTACATTTCTGTACATTAAATTTCATCTGCCATTTATCTGCCCACCTCTGGATTTTGTTTACATCTAACTGTAGTGATTTTGCTTTCTGAATGTAATCAGCCTGCCTGCCCCCTAATTTTGTGTCATCGGCAAACTTTACTAGTTTATTTGCTGTGTGCTTATTCAAATCATTAATGCAAGTATTAAAAAAAACAACAGCGGCCCCAAAACTGATCCCCGTGAAACCCCACTTTTAACATCTTGGTGTGAAAAAGATCATTTCACCAAAACTCGTTGTTATTTTGAGCCAAATATGACCCCAAACGCACACCTTACCCCAAGTCCCGAACTCCTGTCATTTTATTATTAACCTCAAGTTGGGTACCTTGTCAAAAGCCTGCTGACTGTTATCAGAAATTTCAGTTGCTTTGTCGTTGAACTCCAGCATATTACTAAAACATGATTTCTCTTTTCTGAACTCATCTGGCTTTCTGCAAACGTGCCTGTTCTTACCAGCTGCTTTTCCATCTCATTTTTTTTTATTATTGTTTCTATTGTCTTGCCTACGATACACGTTAAGCTTACTTGGTCTATAGTTACCAGGATCAGCATAGTCTCCTCTCTTATATACTGGAACAATGTTAGCCCATTGCCGGTCCATAAGACCATAAAAGCATAAGGCATAGGAGCAGAATTAGGCCATCTGGCCCATCGAGTCTGCTACGCCATTCAATCATGTTGATCCTATTTTTTCTCCTCCTCAAGCCCAGTTCCCAGCCTTCCTACCTTTGATGCCAGGTCCAATCAAGAACCTATCAATCTCTGCCTTAAATAACCCAACGACTGGCTTCCACACCGCATGTGGCAACAGATTCCACAAGTTTGTCAGCCTTTGGCTAAAAAATTTATCTGCATCTGTTTTGAAAGAGCACTCCTCTATCCTGAGGTTGTGCCCTCTTGTCCTAGATTCCCCCACCATGGAAACATCCTTTCCACATCTACTCTGTCTAGGCCTTTCAACATTCGAAAAGTTTTAATGAGCTCCTCCCTCATTCTTCTGAATTCCAGAGAGTATAGACCCAGAGACATCAACGTTCCTCGTATGACAACCCTTTCATTCCTGGAATCATCCTTGTGAACCTCCTCTGGACCCACTCCAATGCCAGCACATCTTTTCTAAGATGAGGGGCCCAAAACAGTTTACAATACTCAAGGTAAGGTCTCACCGGTGCATTATTAAGCCTCAGCATCACATCCTTGCTCTTCTGTCCCATCGAGTCTGCCCACTATTCAATCAAGACTAATCTGATAACTCTTCATCAGCCCCACTCCCTTGCCTTCTTTCTATAATCTTTGATATCTTGTCCAATCAATTACCTATCAAACTCTGCCTTAAATACACCCAACGACCTGTCCTCTACAGCTAATGGTAACTAATTCTGCACATTCAACACCCTTTGGCTAGAGAAATTTCTCCACATCTCTGTTTTAAATGAACGCCCTAGACTCCTCCACCATGGAAAACATCCTTTGCCTCGGCCTTTCAACATTCGAAAGGTTTCAGTGAGTATTCACACCCCCCACTCCCATCATCTTTCTAAATTGCAGTGAGTTTAGACCCAGAGCTATCAAATGGTCCTCATATGATAACGCTTTCATTCCTGGAATCATCCCTATGAACCTCCTCTGAAACCTCTCCAAAGTCAGCACATCTTTTCTTAAATATGGAGCCCAAAACTGTTTGCAATACTCAAGATGAAGCTCGCCAGGGCCTTATAAAGCCTCAGCATCACATCCCTGTTCTTGTATTCTGGACCCCTTGAAATGAATGCTAACATTATATTTTCCTTCTTCACCACCGACTCAACCTGCAGTCTCTAGGGACTTCACCAGTATTCATATGACTTTTGAAAATATACTTTAGGGGAATGGTATATATGATCACAGGCCTCTTTAAGTACCCTTGGATATATTTTTTTCTGGCCCTGGTGATGTACTAACTTTCAGCCTTTTCAGCTGAACGTTGACATCACATTCTAAGATCTCTAAGTCCCCTTAAACTACGTTATTTTTCGCTACACATACTGACATGTTGCTAATATCATACTAAAGGTGAATACTTTAACAAAATATTAGTTAAGAGTATCCACTTTGTCCTTCTCTGTATAATCTAACACCACCACCCCTCTTTTATTCCAAATGCGCTTCGCTTGCTGATTGACTTTTCATATACTACTAAAATATTGAAAACCTCTGGGAGTCAGTCTTAGCATTTTCAGCAATACATATCCTTCTCAACCTGCCTTTTGACAATCCGAATTTCTTTCATGATTATGACTCTCATATTTTTATGTACCCTATGGTTAACATCGATACTATTTCTTATATAGCTGTGTTTTTATCAATATTTTTATGTATATATTTATTCAGCCATGTAGTTGGTCTATTGTTTTATTGCCTAGGCCGCCGCCTAAGAAGTGCAACCTTATTAGGAATAGATTACCTTCTAGACCTTTAGGAGATTTGGGTCACTTGGAATGCAACTGTCATGCTCCGGTCCGTGGTATCTGGCATTCCGGTTCATGGTCCGGTCCGTGAACTCCAGAGTCCAGGTCTTCCGACTGTCCCTTGTTTCAGTTGGGCTTAATCATAGGCACCTGATGCTCGTCTTGGGACTGGGAATATAAGTGGCCCTGGGTTTGAGTGGTTGGTCTTGTCAGTATCCTGTCCTTGCCTCTGTGGGGTAAGTCAGGCTGTCTTTGCCATTACCCTGTGGTTGATCTGTCCCTTCCTGTCTTTGCCTCTGTTGGGTAAGCCAGGCTGTCTTTGCTATTACCCTGAGGCTGGACTGTTCCCTTCCCCTTCCCCTTCCTTCTGAATCCTTGCCTGCAACTGGTGCCTGGAGCCTTTGCCTGCAACCTTGTCAAGTTCAACCACCGGAGTGAGACGGGAGCCTTGCTGAGTCAAGATCAGGAACTGTCTATCGTTGAATTAGAACTGTCTCTGTGTCCTTTGCTGGGGAGGTCTGGCCATTTGCAAAAGGCAAAATGGGTAAGAAAAGTCAATGCCAGTGTGGAAGCTGTAACTGAGTTATTTCTGATCAGTGAACTTCTTTTGCTGAACACAATACTTAGATTTCCAACTATCAAAAGGATATTGGAGTTGGGTTATTCTTATCACATTTATCAATGTACAGTGAAAAGTTTGTCTGCATGATGTTTGTGCAGATAAAAGCATTATATAGTGCATTGAGCTGAAAAAAAGGTAAAACAATAGTCATACAGAATAAAGCACAATAGCTGCTGCAAAAGTGCAATGCAGTTAAATGATAAAGGTTAATGAGATAGATTGTGAGACCAAGGGTCTGTTGTATTGTACAATACATCAGTTTAAGATTAAGCTATCTTTGAACCTGGTGCTATTTGCTTCCAGGTGTTTGTGTCTTCTGTCCGATGGGACGGGGAGTAGGGAGGCTAGCTGGGTGGGTGGTGCCTTTGATTATTCTTGCAGATTTACCATGGTAGCGAGAAATGTAGACGTAAAAGGGAGGCTGGTTTCTGCGCTATTTTGATCTGGGTTCACAACTCTCTGCAGTTTCTTGTGCTCACGTGCATCATGGTTGCATTACAAAGCTGTTATGCATCCAGACAAAAACGTTTCTGTAGTAACACATGTAAAAATTGCTGTTGAACGTAGCAGGCCAGGCAGCATCTATAGGAAGAGGTACAGTTGACGTTTCGGGCCGAGACCTGACGAAGAGTCTCAGCCCAAAACGTCGACTGTACCTCTTCCTATAGATGCTGCCTGGCCTGCTGCGTTCACCAGCAATTTTTATGTGTGTTGCTTGAAATTCCAGCAACACAAAATGATGCAGGAACTCAGCAAACCAGGCAGCATCTATAGGAAGAGGGTACAGTTGACGTTTCAGGCCAAAACCCTTCAGCAGGACTACTTTTTCACACATAGTTAGCTGGAGCAGGTAAAAGAGTTGGGCGAGTGGCATTGCTAATCACAGCTGCAGAAAGGAGAAGCGTCGTGGAGAATCGGTCTACAGAATCAGGATAGGTGGAAGTCAGAAGCAGGACGCAATTTCTGTTTGGCGTATTCTATAACAACTCTTCACATAGCCACAGGGATGCTGAGTAGCAGATTGGTAGGTAGATGCAAAAAAAAATAACGAGGTGGAGCATTTAGTCAGGATGAAGAAGGAATGTTACTTAATGATTAGGGAGCAAAGGTCAGACAAGGCTGTTGGCAGTTATGAGGTAACTCAAATGAATTTAAGGAGAGGCTGAGGAGAACTAGAAGTGGACAAAAGAAGGCCTTGATGAGTTACAGGGAACTATTCGACACGTCGTTAAGAACAGGAGGAAGACTATGGTGAAGGTAGGACTGATCTGGACATTGAAGAAAACATATGCCTAGAGTTGGATAAGGTAGGGAACGTCATTAATCCAAAACCATATATCCCTCAAAGTTGCCATCCAAGTTGCTAGAGGTTTCAGAAAACTTTTGGGGTGTTGGCTTTTGTTCATTGAGGAATTGAGTTCAAGACCCAGGAGTTAATGTTGCAGATCTTTAGCCCACTCTTGGAGCATCACGTTCCATTCTGGCGTTTCATTATGGGAAGGATGGGGAAATTTTAGAGAGTGCAGAAGGGATTTACCAGGATGGTGACTGGATCCAAGGACATATTTTATAAGGTAAGGTTGAGAGAAGTAGGGTTTTTCTTTTTGGTGCAAGCAAGAGTTGGAGTAGATTTGATAGACACCCTGCCCTGTGGTTAAATGTCCAACTGTGTGGGTGAAGTATGGGGAAGTGTTTCTGCTTGTATGTTAGTTGCATGTTTTCTTCTGAACATTGTGGGAAAGTTATGTTGGCAGTGGAATGTGTGGCAACAAGTACATCCTCAGATCTGTGGATTGCTAACACAAGTGATGCATTTCGCTGTATGTTTCGATAACATTATTGGTAAATTATGTACAGTGGACATCCAGCACCCTTTTCCAGGATAGCAATGGCTAATAGTAGCAGACACTCATTTGTGGTGATCAGCAGAAACTATTGGTGGGATATCAAAGGTAAATTCTGTTGTGTATTTAATATTTCAGTTACAATTAAGTAATATCGTAAATATATTGTTCAGAAACAGTCATAGTCATAGAAAAATACAGCACCAGAACTGGCCACTCAGCACATCTTTTCCATGTCAAATCATTAAAATTGCCAACTCCCAACGATCAGCACCGGGACCATAGCCTTCCATACTCCTACCATCCATGTACCTATGCAAACTTCTTTTAAACATTTAAATCGAGCTTGCATGCGCCACTTGTGTTGCTAGCTCATTCCACACTCTCATGACCCTCCGACTGAAGAGGTTTCCCCTCTTGTTCCACTTTAAACCTTTCAGCTTTCACTCATCACAATGCCCTCTGGTTGTAATCACAGCCAACCTCAAAGGAAAAAGACTGCCACATTTACTCTATCTATACCCGTCATAAGTCTGTACGCCTCTATCAAATCACCTCTCAATCTTTTACGTTCCATGGAATAAAGATTTAACTTATTGAAACTTTCCTTATGTCAGGTTCTTCACATCTAGCAACATCATTGGAAATTTTCTCTGTACTATCAACCTTATTTACATTTTTCTTGTAGGTAGGTGAACAACACAACATACAATACTTCAAATTAGGACTCGTCAATGTCTTATACAATGTCAACATAACATCCTATCTCCTCACTCAATACATTGAATTCTGAAAACCAACAAGCCAAAAGCTTTCTTTGTAACTATACTCATCTGTGATGCCACTTTCAATGAATTATGGACCTGTAATCCAAGATCACTTTATCCTACCACACTCCTCGGTGCCCTACCATTCACTGTGTAAGACCTAACCTGGTTGGTCCTACTGAATTACAACACCTTGCCCTTATCTGCATTAATTTCATCTGCCATTTTTCACAAACAAGAGAAAATCTGCAGATGCTGGGTGTGTTGTTGTCCCATTTTCTTGCTGTCCAGATCCCATTGAAGACCTGATGGCCTTCCTTGCTGTCCACTACACCCCAGATCTTGGTGTCGTCTGCAAATTTGCTGATCCGGTTAACCGCATTATCATCCAGATTGTTGATATAGATTACAAACAAAACCACATCTGACTGTGGCACTCCAGTCATCACAGTCTTCTAATCAGAGAGCCAACCATCCACTACCGCTCTTTGCCTTCTCCCACAAAGCCAATGTCTAATCCAATTTACTACCTCATCTTGAATGCCGAGTGACTTAACCTTCTCGACCAACCTCCCATGTGGAACTTGTCGAATGCCTTACTGAATTCCATGTAGATAATATGCGCTGCCTTAACTTCATCAGCTTTCTGGGTAAAACACTATAAGATTGTTTAGACCTGACCTACCACGGACAAAGCTATTTTGACTATCCTTAATCAATCCATGTCTATCCAAATATTTACACACCCGGTCCATCAGAGTAACTTCCAATAACTTTCCCACTACTTATATCAGGCTCAATGGACTATGATTTCCTGCTTTATATTTAGAGACTTTCTTGAACACCAGAACAACATTAGCTACCCTTCAATCCACTGGAACTCACCTGGCACTAAAGATGATTTAAATATCTCTGCTAGGGCCCCAGAAATTTCTGCATTTGCTTCCTGCGGAGTCTTGGTGCAACACCTTGTCAGGCCCTGGTAATTTATCCACACTAATTTGTCACAGGACAGCAAAAAATTCCTTCTCTGTAATCTGTATAGAGACCATCTCTTTTGATCCCCCACATCTCATAACATCAAAGGATATACTTTGTATCAAAAGGACAGGCAGGACAGTAGAGGAATTGCTTCTTTAGATGATATAGGGTTGGAGAATGTTGAATCTTTGAAGATGGGGTTAAGACATTGCAAGAGTGAAAAAAAATTATGGGAATCATGTATATGCCTCCAAATAGTAGCCAAGAGTTGAGTTGAAATTGCAAAGGCAGCTGGAAAATGCATGTAATAAGGGGACTGACACAATTGCAATGGGGGACTTCAATATGCAAGGGGATTGGGAAAATCAGATTGGTGTTGGAATGCAAGAGAGGGAATTTCTTGACTGCCTATGAGATAGCTTTTTAGAGCAGCTTGTGCTTGAGTTTAACATAGGAACACAGAAACACAGAAAACCTACAGCACAATACAGGCCTTTCAGCCCACAAATTTTTGCCAAACATGTCCCTACTTTGGAAATTACTAGGCTTCCCATAGCCCTCTATTTTTCTAAGCTCCATGTACCTATCCAAAGGTCCCTTAAAGGACTTTATTGTAGCCGCCTCCAACACCATTGCTGGCAGCCCATTCCATGCACTCACCACTCTGTGTTTATATTTTTGAAAAAACACTTACCCCTGACATCTCCTCTGTACCTACTCTCCAGCACCTTAATCCTGTGTCCTATTGTGGCAACCAGTTCAGCCCTGGGGAAAAAGCCTCTGACTATCCACACAATCAACCCCTCACATCATCTTACACACCTCTATCAAGTCACCTCCCATCCTCTGTCGCTCCAAGGAGAAAAAGCCGAGTTCACTCAACCTGTTTTCATAAGGCATGCTCACCAATCCAGGCAACATCCTTGTAAATCTCCTCTGCACACTTTCTATGGTTTCCACATCGTTCCTGTAGTGAGGCAACCAGAACTGAGCACAGTACTCCAAGTGGGGTCTGACCAAGGTCCTATATAGCTGCAACATTACCTCTCAGCTCCTAAATTCAATTCTATGATTCCTGAAGGCCAATACACCATATGCCTTCTTAACCATAGTAAACCTGTGCAGCTGCTTTGAGCATCCAATGGACTTGAACCCCAAGATCCCTCTGATCCTCCACACTGCCAAGAATCTTACCATTAATACTATATTCTGCCATCATATTTGCCCTACCAAAATGAACTACTTCACACTTATCTGGGTTGAACTCTATCTGCCACTTCTCACCCCAGTTTTCCATCCTATCAATATCCCACTGTAACCTCTGGCAACCCTCCATACTATCCACAGCACCCCCAACCTTTGTGTCATCAGCAAACTTATTAACCCATCCCTCCACTTCCTCAGCCAGGTCATTTATAAAAATCACGAAGAGTTAGGGTCCCAGAGCAGATCCCTGAGGCACACCACTGGTCACAGATCTCCATGCAGAATATGACCCATCTACAACTACATATTGCCTTCTGTGGGCAAGCCAGTTCTGGATCCACAAAGCAATGTCCCCTTGGATCCCATGCCTCCTTACTTTCTCAATAAGCTTTGTAATTATAAATTAGATTAGATTCATCTTTATTGTCATTGTGCTGAGCACAGATACAAAACCAATAAAATGCACTTAGCTTCTGATCAGAAATGCAAAGAATAATGTTATTTACAAAATAACTTCGAATAAAGAGTAAGTGCTACAGCACACAAATATAGAAGTACTGAGAGAGTACAATATGGGTGCAATACCGCTTAGCACGCTGTGATGTGAGGTTCAGCAGGGTCACAGCCTCAGGGAAGAAGCTCTTCCTGTGCCTGCCGGTGTGGGAGCAGAGGCTCCTGTAGTGCCTACCAGATGAGAGGTGAGTAAAAACTCCATGGTTAGGATGAGATGCATCCTTGATAATGCTTTTCGACCTACCCAGGCAGTTTTTATGGTAGATGTTCTCAATGGTGGGCAATTGGGTGCCGACAATCCACTGGGCAGTTTTCACCGGATGCTGGAGTGCTTTGCGGTCTGATATGGGACAATTGCCATACCACACTGAGATGCAGTTGGTGAGTATGCTCTCAATGGTACAGCGGTAAAAGTACGTCAGTATCCTGGGACAGAGGTGAGCTTTCTTGATGCTCCCCAGGAAATAAAGGCACTGTTGCAACTTTTTGACCAGGAAGGAGGAGTTCAGGGACCAGGTGAGATCATTGGAAATGTGGACACCAAGGAATTTGAAGCTTGATACATGCTCCACTACAGCTCCGTTGAGGTAGATGAGGATGTGAGTGTGGCTCCCAGCATGCCTGATGTCCATAATGACTTCCTTGGTCTTCAGGGTGTTAAGGGCCAGGTTGTTGTTGGCACACCATGCAGCCAGGCATTGGACCTCATCCCTGTAGGCCATCTTGTAATCCCCTCTGATCAAGCCAACCACTGTGGTGTCGTCTGCAAACTTAATTATGGAGTTAGAGCTATGTACAGAAATGCAGTCATAGGTGAAAAGAAAGTACAGAAGAGGGTTCAGCACACAGTCTTGAGGCATGCTGGTGTTCAGGGTGAGAGTGGAGGAGGAGAGGTTGTCTAACTTTACTGATTGAGGTCTGTTAGTCAGAAAGTCCAAGGTCCAATTGCAGAGGGATACATTGATACCAAGCTGGCGAAGTTTGGTGATCAGCTTGGAGGGGGTCACAGTATTGAATGTCGAACTGAAGGCAATGAACAGCATTCTGATGTAAGAGTTGGGGCTGTCCAGGTGGGTCAGGGCAGAGTGAAGTGCAGTGGATTTGGCACCATCTGTTGATCTGTTGGTACGATAGGCAAATTGATGGGGTCCAGGGTAGTGGGCAGAAAAGATTTCAGATGTGATAGATCCAGTCTCTCAAAGCAATTTGCAATGATGGGGGTGAGTGCAATTGGGCGGAAGTCCCTTGGCAGTCAAAAGCTTCAGCACTGGCATGATGGTGGCGATGTTGAAGCTTGTGGGGACAACTGCCTGGGCCAGGGACAGATTAAAAATGTCTGTGAAGACCCTGGCCAACTGCCCTGCACAGACTCTCAGCACATGGCCAGGTATTCCATCCGGACCAGCTGCCTTCCCTACATTCACTCTGCACAGGGTGGCACAATCATCGGAGGTGGAAAGTGAGATAGGCAGTTCACCAGGTGGGAGATCTGCTTTGAGGGTGACCTCCTTTCACCTGTCAAAGAGAGCATAGAAGTAATTGAGCTCATCAGGGAGGGAAGCAGAACTGGAAGTGGGTACAGAACAAGGTGGGTTGAAGTCTGTAATGACCTGTATGCCATGCCACATGAGCCGGGGGTCCGAGGAGTTGAAATGATCCTCGATTCTCTGTTTGTATATGTGCTAAACCTGAGAGATTCCCCTCCACAGGCTGGCCCTGGCTGAGCTGTAAGCCTCCTGGTCTCCAGACCTGAAGGCTGAATCTCTGGCTTTGAGCAGGTAATGCCTTGCTGAAACCCATATACATTACATCTACTGCTCTTCATTCATCAATGTATTTGGTCATATCCTCAAAAAAAATTCGATCAGGCTGGTAAGGCACGACCTGCCTTTGACAAAGCAATGCTGACTACTTCTAATCATATTATGCCAAATGTTCATAAATCCTGACTCTCAGGATCTTCTCCATCAACTTACCAACCACTGAAGTAAGACTCACTTGTCTATAATTTCCTGGGCTATCTCTACTCCCTTTCTTTAACAAGGGAACAGCATCTGTAACCCTCCAATCCTCTGGAACCTCTCCCATCTCCATTGATGATGCAAAGATCATTGCCAGAGGCTCAGCAATCTCCTGCCTCACTTCCCACAGTAGACTGGGGTACATCTTGTCAGGTCCTGGAGACTTGGCCAGCTTGATGCTTTCCAATAGCTCCAGCACATCCTCTTTCTTAAAGTCTATATGCTCAAGCTTTTCAAACTGCTACAAGTCCCTTGGCAGTCTTCTACAATCGCCAAGATCCTTTTCTGTAGTGAATACTGAAGAAAAGTATTCATTAGGTGCCTCTGCTACCTCCTCCAATTCCATACACACTTTCCCACAGTCACACTTGATAGGTCCTATTCTTTCACGTCTTATCCTCTTGCTCTTGACATACTTGTAGAATGCCTTGGGGTTTTCCTTAATCCTACCCGCCAAGGCCTTCTCATGGCCCCTTCTGGCTCTCTTAATTTCCTTCTTAAGCTCCTTCCTGTTAGCCTTATAATCTTCTAGATCTCTAACATTACCTAGCTCTTTGAACCTTTAGTAAGCTTTTCTTGTCTTCTTGACTAGATTTATTACAGCCTTTGTACACCATGGTTCCTGTACCCTACCATAACTTCCCTGTCTCATTGGAACATATCTATACAGAACTCCACACAAATATCCCCTGAACATTTGCCACATTTCTTCTGTACTTTTCCCTGAGAACATCTTTTCCCAATTTAAGCTTCAGGGAAAGGCTATCTTAGATTGGATGTTGTGTAATAACCCAGATCTTATTAGGGGTCTTAACACAAAGGAACCCTTAGGAGGTAGTGATCATAACATAATTGAATTCATACTGCAATTTGAAAGGGAGAAGCATACCTCACATGTATCTGTATCATAATGGAATATAAGGGAATTAGAGGCATGAGAGGAGCTTCCCCAGGTGGATTGGAGGAGGATACTGGTGGGAATGACAGCAGAGCAGAAATTGCAGAGGTTTTTGGGAATAGTTCACAAAGCATAGGATACATATGTCCCACAGAGGAAGAAGTTCTCAAATGGATGATAAAGGAAATTAAGGATTGCATATAAGCCAAGGAATGGGCATACAAGGTTGAAAAGTGATTGGGAAGTTGCATGATTGGGAAGCTTTTAAAATCCTACAAAACATATCTTAAAAAAAAGCTATAAGAAGGAGAAAAAACCTGAATTCAGACTAGCCAATAATATAAAGTAGGATACCATTTTTTTCAGTTATATAAAGTGTAAAAATGAGGTGACCGTTGATTTTAGACCACTGGAAAATGATGCTGTTGATGTAGTAATTGGGGATAAAGAAATGGCAGATGAACTTAATAGGTACTTTGCATCTGTCTTCATTGTGGAAGACACTAGCAGTTGCCATATGTCCATAAGTTTCAGGGAGCAGGATTGAGTGCCATTGCTATTACAAAGGAAAACATATTCTAAGGTCTTAAGGTGGATAAGTCACCTGGCCCAACTTGACTACATCGCAAAGTCCTGAGAGAGGTTGCTGAAGAGATAATAGATGCATTGGTCATGATCTTTCAAGAAGCACTTGATTCTGGGATGGTCTCAGAGGACTGGAATATTGTGAATGTCTTTCTATTCTTTAAGAGGGAAGGAAAAAGAAAGGAAATTATAGGCCTGTTGCCCGAACCTCAGTGCGATAATGCATTTTTCATAAAAGGAACAATAGTCTGGAATATTATCTAAATGGGGAGAAGGTTCAAACATCAGCAGTACAGAGGAACATAGAAGTTTTCATGCAAGACTCCCAGAAGGTTAATTTACAAGTTTAGTTGACATTTGTTTAAGGGGGAATAGAATTGAAAAAGCAAGGAGATAATGCTGAGCTTTTATAAGATAGTAGTCAGGCCATACTTAAAATATTGTCAACAGTTTTGGGCCCTATTTCTCAAAGTATATGCTGTCATTGGAGAGAGTCCAGAGGATGTTCGTGAGGATGATTCTGGGAATGAAAGGGTTAAAATTGAGAAGTGTTTGGCATCTTTGGGCTTTTATTCATTGGAACTTAGAAGAATGCAGGGAGGTCTCATTGAAGCCTATCGAATGTTGGAAGGACTAGATAGGATGGATGCGGTTAGGATGTTTCCGATGGTAAAGGTATCCAGAGCTAGAGGGCACAGCCACAAAATTGAAGGGCAACCCTTTAGAACAGTGGTAAGGAGGAATTTTTTTAGCCAGAGTAGTAAACCTGTGGAATGCTCTGCCACAGACTTTGGTGGAGTCCAAGTCCATGCATGTATTTAAGGTGGAAGATGATTGTTTCCTGATTAGTCATTTGGTCATGGCATGAAAGGTCATGGCATGAAAGGTCATGGCATGAAAGGATATGGCAAGCAGGGAGCATTGAGGTTGAGTGATATTCAGGATTGGCCATGATAGAATGGCAGAGCAGACTCAATGGGCTGAATGAACTGATTCTGCTCCAGTGTCTTATGATCTTATGGTCTTTTGGCTCCACACATGGATTACCATTCTGTTCTTCCAGTGGACCACTTTTGTCCAATGCAAACCTTTTGCTCTTAATATATCTCTGCAACCTCTTGGGATTTTTCTTCACCTTGTCTGCTAGGGCAACATCCTGCCTTCTTTTAGACCTCCTGGTCTTTTTCTTAAGTGTTCTCTTGCATTTCTGATACTCCATAAGCACCCCATTTGTTCTTACCTGCCTATCCCTGCAATGCATCTTCAATTTTCCTAACAAGGGCCTCAATATCTTTTGAAAACCTCGGGTTTCTGCAAGTGCTATCTTTTCTTTTCATTCTGACAGGTACATACAAGCTTTTCAATTTTCTCACATTTGAAGGCCTCCCACTTCTCAAGTATACTTTTGCCAGGAAACAGCCTATCTGAATCTACCTTTGCCAGATCCTTTCTGATACCAGCAAAACTGGCTTTTCTTCAATTTAGAATCTGAACCCACAGGACAGACCCAAGCTTTTGCGTAATTACTTTGGAACTAATGGCATTATGATTTCTAGCATCAAAGTGATCCCCTACACAAACTTTTGTCAGCTGCCCTGTCTCATTCCTTAATTTCAAGTCAAGTACTGCAAACTCTCTCATTGGGACTTCTATGTCCTGAATAAGGGAAATTTCCTCAACACACTTGACAACTCCATCCCATCTGGTCCTTTAGTTGTTTAGGAGTACCAGTCAATATGTGGAAAGTTAAAATTACCTACAATAACAACATCATATTTCTTGCAACTGTCTGTGATCTCTCTGCAAATTTGCTATTCTAACTTCCTCAGACTGCTGTGTAGTCTGTAATGTCGCCCCATGAACATTGTCATACCTTTCCTATTTCCCACTTCCACCTGTAACATTTTACTAGAAGAGTTCTCTAGTCTGTCCTGACTGAGCACTGCCATGACATTTTCTCTGACTGGTAATGCACTGGGTCCTCCTTTAATCCCTCCTGCTCTGTCACATCTAAAATAACAGAACACCTGAATATTGTGCTGCCAATCCTGCATCTCCTGCAACCAAGACTCGCTTTTGGCTACAGTATCAAAATTCCAGGTGTTGATCTTATCGACCTTTCCTGCGGTACTTCTTGAATTGAGTTATACACAGCTCAGGACATTAGTAGCTCCATGATCAACCTTTTTACTGCTGACTTTGAGGTCTTCACAACATCTATCTCCACAACCTCTCCAGTAACTGTTTTGGCACTCTGGTTCCCATTCCTCTGCAGCTCTAGCTTAAACACCTCTGTGCACCATTAGCAAATCTTCCCACTGGGGTATTACTGCCCTTCCAGTACAGGTGCAAACCATCTTTTCTGTCCAGGTCCCTCCTCACCAGGAAGAGAGTCCAATGATCCAAGAATCTCAGGCCCTTGCCCCTACTCCAACTCCACGTGTTAAACTGTATAATCTTCCTTTTTCTGGGAAACACATAGCATGGGTAGCAATCCTGAGTTCACAACCCTGGAGGTCTTGCCCTTTAATTTAAGCACTGAACTCCCTTTGCAGAGTTCATCCACTCTTCCTACCAATATCATTAGTACCTACTTGGAACATGACCTCTGGTTGTTCACCCTCCCATTAAAGAATGTCAGGACTTCACCTGATATTTCCCGAACCCTTGCAGCTAGAAAGCAGCTTACCATCCAGGAATCTCATTCTCTGCCACAGAACCTCCTTTCTGTTCTGTAACTAACAATTCCTATCACCACAGCTTGCCTCTTATACCTCCTTCCCTTCTGAGTTGTCGCATCACTCAGTGCCAGAGAGCATTCTTGATTAAACATTCTTTCATTAAAATAGTTTACTACAGGTTATCTATAAGGTACGTGATTGCATACATCCTTCTGTGGCCTCTCTACTTGCTCAGTACTAACTGCCCTTCCACTTATCTTTATACCTTAGTAACAAAACCATCAATTCCATCATCCAAATCATTGACATAGAGTATAAAAGGAATCAGTCCCAACACCGACCCCTGTGGAACACTAGTCTCCAACAGCCGAACAGAAAAGGCTCGCTTTATTCCCACTCTTTGCCACCTTCAAATCAGCCACTGCTTTATCCATGCTAGATTTCTTTCCTCTAATACCTTGTGTTTGTAGCTTGTTAAGCAGACACATGTGCTCATGTCTTTGTACAGCTAGTGTCTTCCACAGTGATACAAAATAGTTATTAAGTTCATCAGCCATTTCATTCTCCCCATTACTACCTCACCAGCATCATTTTCTAGTCATTGGATATCCACTCTCTCCTCTCTTTTACGTATTATATATATAATACGTATATATATATAAACCTTTGGTATCCTGGTTAATATCATTGACAGCATACCTTTTGTATTGCAGCTTTACCTTCTTAGTGACTTTTTTCAGTTGCCTTCTGCTGGTATTTAAATACTCCCCAATCCTCAAAAATGCCCTCTATTTTTGCTCTTTTTATGGGCCCTCTCTTCGGCTTTTGTGTTGGCTTTGATTTCTTTTGTTAGCCATTAGAATACTACTTCCTCTTTGGGATATATTCTGTACCTTCCGAATTGTTTCTGGAAATTCCAGCCATTGCTGCTCTGCCATCACAGCTGACAGTGTTCTTTTCCAATCAATTATGTCCAATTCGGGGGGGGGGCGTCATGGGATGACGTGGGATTGAGACGTGTAAATCCAGCTCTCCCACAACAAGTCAGTAAAGTACCGTTTAAACAAAACAAAGTCAGTAAATATTTTCTGAAAACTATTTATAAACTTTGTAAGACTACTTTACGATATGCCTCCTAAACCGCAACAAAAGAAGTCTGCTGTTGCGAAGCAGCCGCGGGACAGGAAGAAAAAAGGGCCTACTGCAACGATGGAGCCTCGGACTCAGGTTGGATCTCCTTCGGTAGAACAGGGAGCAATGGCGGTGGTAACGGCTTCTTCGTAGAAGACACCGGAAATGCGCATGCGCAAATCAACACAACGTAAACTACAAGAACCGACAGCCACTGCAAATGAAAATGACTCAGAGTCAGAATTGGATTCTGCGGAGAACACAGATGAAGAAGAGGAGGAAGAATTGGAAGCGATTGGAAGTAAAGGAGATGATAGAGACATGAGAGAGGCTATATTACAATTAACGGCCGAATTAAGTAAAGTAAGAGAAGAGCTTAGAGAAACGAAGATGTGCTATAATAAAGTTATGGCAAGACAGGACAAAATGGATAAGAAGCTTCAGAAGATGGAAAGAGCAATGGGGCATATGAATGATAGAGTGGAAAAAACAGAAAATGATTTGCTTGTCTGGAATTCGGAAAGAAACCGACTCTTGGAGAAAGTGGACATGTTGGAAAATTTTAGTAGACGTAATAATATTAAAATTGTTGGTCTTAAAGAAGGTATGGAGGGAGATAAACCAATAGAATTTTTTCAAAGATGGATCCCGGATGTTTTGCAAATGGAAGAGGAGGTTCGACGAATTGAAATTGAGCAGGCACATAGAATTTTAAGACCAAAACCAAAAGATGACCAATATCCACGATTGATTTTAATAAAATTCTTAAGATTTCAAGACAAGGAAAGGATTCTACAGGCAGCTGCTCGAACTGCCAAAGATAGAAAAGGGCCATTGATAATTAAAGGGAACAAAGTTTTTTTTTCTATCCTGATATAAGTTACGAACTTTTGAAGAGAAGGAAGAAATTTAATCCAGTGAAAAAAACCCTATGGGATCATGGTTATCAATTTACACTGCATTATCCTGTAACCTTGAAGATTTTTTTGCCTGGTGGAGAAAAAAGATTTTTTGATGACTACCAGAAAGCAGAGCAGTTTGTGTGAGATTCTCTGAATATTCACTAGATACAAGAACAAACCCAGGAGAGCGAGATAGATTGAAGATGAAGACTGGGTTAAAGAATGGACTTGATGGATTTTTGAAGCTGGATGAATGTATAAATATATTATTAACTATACGAGGGGGGTAAGAAAAGTTAAAACTGGAGGGATATTAGTTGCGAATAGTAATACTAATTTTGTCTATATATAATATTTTTTTTGTTGCAGGGGAGCTGGAAGAAGCACTGATCGATTGCTACGCTAGTCATGTGTGCAAGCGTGGCTTTTGCCACGACCCGTTAAATGGAGGGGGGTAGTGTTGTGTATCCTTTCATTCACAACATTAGTGGGGGGGTATTTTGTTTTTTCTTTTTTGTATTTTTTCTATCTTCTTTTTTCTTTCTGCCTGGAAGGTTGGGAGGGAGACACATAGCAACATGGTGAAGTTTAAAGAGATTCCCCAAGGAACTATGAGAGTTGAGAAGATAAATAATGTTTTAGATTGGAGTAACTTTGTTAAGAATAATGACTAATTTATTGAATTTTTTGAGTTTTAATGTTAACGGGCTTAATTGACCAGTGAAGAGAAAAAGAATCTTAACACATATTTAAAAAATGAAGGTAGGTTTAGCTTTTTTACAGGAAACGCACCTAATGGAAACAACATCAGAAACTAAAGAGAGATTGGGTGGGTAGTGTTGTTGCGGCTTCATTTAATTCAAAAGCGAGGGGAGTAGCAATTTTGATAAATAAAATGTTACCAATTAGAATACAAAATGTAATAACTGATTCTGCGGGGAGATATGTGATTATACATTGTCAACTTTTTTCTGAACTATGGACTTTTATGAATATTTATGCACCAAATGAAAATGATGCAAAATTCATACAAGAAGCTTTTCTGAATTTGGCGGATGCGCTTGAAAAAATATTAATTGGAGGAGACTTTAATTTTTGCTTAGACCCAGTCTTAGATAGATCAACCAAGGCTGTTATAAAATCGAAGGTAGTAAATTTAACTTTATCATTGATGAAGGATTTAAATCTGATTGATATATGGAGAAGAATCAATCCTAAAGAAAGAGACTATTCGTTATACTCCCATAGACATAAAACTTTCTCAAGGGTAGATTTGTTTCTATTATCAATGCATATTCAACACAGAGTGGAAAATATGGAATATAAAGCAAGAATATTATCAGATCATTCCCCTTTGTTAATGACAATAATAATGGCTGATAAGGAAGAAGTGGCTTATAGATGGAGATTTAATTCAACATTATTAAAACGTCAAGATTTTTGTGATTTTATGAAAAAGCAGATTCAATTTTTTTTGGATACAAATTTTCATTCAGTGGATGATAAATTTATATTATGGAATGCGATGAAAGCATATCTTGGGGGCCAGATAATAAGTTATACGTCTAAAACTAAGAAAGAATATATGGCAGAACTAGATCAATTGGAAAAAGAGATTACAAAAATAGAAAAAGAATCTCAAAGATATATGTCAGAAGAAAAACGAAAACAACTTGTCAATAAGAAGTTACAATATAATACGCTTCAGACATATAGAACGGAAAAAGCAATTATAAGAACTAAACAAAGGTATTACGAGTTAGGTGAGAGAGCACATAAAATTCTTGCCTGGCAGTTGAAAACAGAACAAGTTTCCAAAACAATAAATGCAATTAGAACAAGGGCAAATAAAATATCATATAAACCTCTTGAAATAAATGAAACCTTTAAAAATTTCTATTCTGAATTATATCAATCAGAATCCCAGAATGATGTTAATGAGATAGAAAGGTTTTTATCACAAGTTTCTCTTCCAAAATTGAATTTGGAAGAACAGAAGGGATTAGATATGCCTTTTACATTAAAAGAAGTTGAAGAAGCTTTAGGATCACTCCAAAGTAATAAATCTCCAGGAGAAGATGGTTTTCCACCTGAATTTTATAAAAATTTAAAGATTTATTATTTCCTCTTTTTATGGAACTAATACGTCAAGCAGAAAAAATACATAAACTTCCAGAATCTTTTTCAACAGCGATTGTAATAGTATTGCCAAAAAAAGACAGAGATCCTATGAAACCAGCATCATACAGGCCTATTTCTTTATTGAATACGGATTATAAAATAATAGCAAAAATTTTATCAAATAGATTATCTAAATATTTACCAAAATTAATACATATGGATCAAACAGTATTTATTAAAAATAGACAATTGGCAGATAATGTAACCCGGTTACTCAGTATAATTCATTTGGAACAAAAAAGGGATGAGAAGAGTATAGTAGTAGCTTTGGATGCAGAAAAAGCATTTGATAGATTAGAATGGGATTTTTCATTTAAAGTACTAGAAAAATATGGGTTAGAAACATCTTTTATAAATTGGATTAAAACTTTAAATTCTAACCCTAAAGCTAAAGTAGTGACAAACTCTCAAATTTCAACACCATTCCAGTTAAAAAGGTCAACTAGACAAGGTTGTCCACTATCACCTGCTTTATTTGTATTGGCGATAGAGCCATTAGCAGAACTAATTAGAATTGATCCAGATATTATGGGTTTTAGAGTTAATCAGGAGGAATATAAAATTAATCTTTTTGCCGATGATGTTTTGATCTATTTAACAAATCCACAACATTCGTTACATAAATTATCTTCTAGATTGGATGAATATGGGAAGGTATCAGGTTACAAAATAAATTGGGATAAAAGTGAAATTTTACTAAAGGAGACTATAGTCAATGTCGATTAGTAACCCAATTTAGATGGCCGGTAAATGGTATAAAGTATTTAGGTATAAGACTTGATAATGATGTAAAGAATTTATATAAATTTAATTATTTACCACTATTGAAAAAAATTCAAGAAGATCTTGACAAATGGATGATATTACCAATAACATTAGTAGGTAGAGTCAATGTTGTAAAAATGAATATATTTCCTAGATTGCAGTATTTGTTTCAAACATTACCAATACAATCGCCACAGCAATTTTTTCAAGAGTTAAATAAATGTGTGAGAAAATTTCTTTGGAAAGGTAAAGTGTCAAGAATATCATTGGAAAAATTGACATGTAAATTTGGGTTAGGAAGGTTACAACTTCCAAACTTTAAAAACTATTATAAAGCAAATCAACTTAGATTTATTGCATCTTTCTTCGATGATCGAAAACCAGCATGGATTAAAATAGAACTAGACAAGATAGGAGAAAATAGACCTGAAGATTTTATATATAAATGGGAATCTAAATGGATACGGGAAAAGAAAGAATCTCCTATATTAACACATTTGATTGATCTATGGAATAAGATAAATGTTGATAATGAAACACAGAAATCTCTATTAGCAAGGAGACCTTTGTTCCAAAACAGACTTATTCCTTTTACAATGGACAATCAACTTTTATATAATTGGTACCAAAAAGGGATTAAATTTATAGGAGATTGTTTTGAACGAGGTATATTGATGTCATTTGAACAATTAAAGGATAAATTTAAAATATCTAATAATACTTTCTTTTGTTACTTTCAATTAAGGGCTTATTTAAAAGGTAAGCTGGGTCAAACAATGTTTTTGCCAAAACCTAATGAAATTGAAATTTTAATTCAAAAAGGGAAAATTAAAAAATTTATTTCTTGTATGTATAATTTGATTCAAGAACAGACAATTAAACAAGGAACCCATAAGTCAAAGCAAAAATGGGAAACAGATCTGAATATTAATATTGATGAAACAAATTGGTCAAGACTTTGTCTTGACAGTATGACAAATACAAAAAATGTTCGACTTAGATTAGTACAATATAATTTTTTACAACAATTATATATTACACCGCAAAAAATAAATAGATTAAATTCAAATCTATCTGATAAATGTTTTTGGTGTAATCAAGAAATTGGTACTTTTTTACATTCTACTTGGTCTTGTTTTAAAATTCAACCCTTTTGGATAAATTTAAGAATCTTATTGGAACAAATTACTGCAACTCAACTTCCACATAATCCTGTATTATTTTTATTAGGTGATATTGAAGGGATAAAACCGGAACTTAAATTGAATAAATATCAGAAAGAATTTATAAAAATTGCATTGGCAGTAGCTAAGAAAACTATAGCAGTTACTTGGAAATCTGATTCGTATTTAAGTATGGATCATTGGAATAATGAAATGGCTAGTTCTATTCCACTCGAAAAAGTTACTTATAATTTAAGAGATAAATATGTAACATTTTTGAATATTTGGCGCCCTTATTTACAAAAGATAGGATGGTGTATTTAAGTGCTCCGATAAAGACTTTGGTCACTTGGGGAAAGTAACGAATAATTATACCAAATTTATTTTGAATCCCATGGAGGATGTGGAAACCTTCCAATACCCAGGCGGTTCTTTTCTTTCTTTTTTTTTTAGGTAGGACTATATATGGGGGGGGGAGGGGGGAGGGTAGATTCTATTTTTTCATGTATTCTTTTTGAAAATTCAATAAAAAAAAATCATGTCCAACTCTTCTAATGCCTCTGTAATTCTCTTTACTTCACAATAATACTGATACATCTGACATTTTCTCCTTCTCAAATTTCAGGGTGAATTTAATCATATTATGATCACTTGTCCCTTAGTGTTCTTTTATCTTATACTCAAGAAAATTGGGAACAGTTCTTCTCAGGGAAAAGTACGGCAGAAATGTGGCAAACGTTCAGGGGATATTTGCATGATGACCTGCATAGGTATGTTCCAATGAGACAGATAGGATGGTAGGGTATAGGAACCATGGTGTACAAAGGCTGTTGAAAATCTAGTCAAGAAGAAAAGAACAGCTTACAAAAGTTTCAAAAAACAAGCTGATGATAGAGATCTAGAAAATTATAAGGCTAGCAAAAAAGAGCTTAAGAATGAAGTTAGGAGAGCCAGAAGGGGCCATGAGAAGTCCTTGGTGAACAGGATTAAGGAAAACCCCAAGGCATTCTACAAGTGTGTGAAGAACAAGAGGATAAGATGTGAGAGAATAGGACCTATCAAGTGTGACATTGAAAAAGTGTGTATGGAACCAGAGGAGATAGTGGAGGTACTTAATGAATACTTTTCTTCAGTATATGCTACAGAAAAGGACTGTGGTGATTGTATGGATGACTTACAGCAGACTGAAAAGCTTGAGCATAAAGACATTAAGGAAGAGAATGTGCTGGAGCTTTTGGAAAGCTTCAAGTTGGATAAGTTACCCAGACCAGACGAGATACACCCTAGGCTACTGTGGGAGGATAAGACGGAGAGAATGCTGATCCTTTGCATCATCAATGGGGACAGGAGAGGTTCCAGAGGATTGGAGGGTTACAGATGTTATTCCCTTATTCAAGAAAGGGAGTAGAGATAGCCCAGGAAATTATAGATCAGTGAGTCTTAGTTCAGTAGTTAAGTTGATGGAGAAGATCCTGAGAGGTGGGATTTATGTACTTTTGGAGAGGCATAATATGATTAGGAATAGTCAGCATGGCTCTGTCAAAGGCAGGTCATGCCTTATGAGCCTGACTGAATTTTCTGGGGATGTGACGAAACACATTGATGAATGTAGAGCAGCACATGTAGTGTATAAGGATTTCAGCAAGGCATTTGATAAGGTACTCCATGCCAGGCTTATTGAGAAAGTAAGGAGGCATGGGATCCAAGGGGACCTTGCTTTGTGGGTCCAGAATTGGCTTGGCCACAGAAGGCAAAGAGTGGTTAAAAATGTGTCATAATCTGTATAGAGGCTGGTGACCAGTGGAGTGTGTGCCTCTCTATTGAATTCATTGCACAACATCCAATCCAGAATAGATGATTCTCTAGTGGGCTTAACCACGAGCTGCTCTGAAAAGCCATCTCATAGGCATTCTAGAAATTCCTCCTCTTGGAATCCAGCAGGAACCTTATTTTCCAAAGGTGTCCAGAACTATCGGGACTTTCACATTCTCAGAGTCAACACCTATAAACACCATGGAGGAGAGGCCCCAGACCTCAATTTGTTTTAACAGGCACAATATATTCACCTGCCAAGCAGAGGGATCCACCTTGTCGGGAAAGATGCTATCCTACAAGCATAAGAAAACATCCATAGTGATGAAATCTTATGGCCTAAATTGAAGAATTTAAAGTTTACTATTCTGTGGATGTCTGTATATAGTAGTGTATTATATTATAGACTGTGTACATGTTTGAGTTGTATTGTTTATTGAGTTGGAATTTATAGGGGGAGTGTTGTGTATTTAATATTTCAGTAGTATTTGAGTAATTTTGTAACTATTGTCTGATTAAGTATTCTTTCTTTATTAAATAATTCACAAGTTATATGGAAAAATATGTGAATTCTCTGTCATCATGCTACCACATGATATGTGTGCTCCTCGCTTAAAGTAAACCAGAAGTCAGACTTAAATTTCAGACTCCCCTATCTTCCTTTGAATTAGTTTAATGTTTGGAAGTTACAAGACATAACAGCTTTCATTTACCCAGAGTAAGTACATGCAAAGCACTGCTGAGTAGTTGTAGAGACACATATTAGGAACAATGAAGAGTCTCATAGATTGGTATGTAGATGAAAAATTGAGTTTTGCGGCAGAAAAGGGTTATAAGGAGCAGAATGAGACCATTTCACTCATCGGGTCTGCTCCTCCATTTCATCATGGCTGATCCGTTTTCCCATTCTTTTTTTCTTTCTCCCCATAAGCTTTCATGCCCTGACTGATCAAGAAAATATCAACCTGCACATTAAATACACCCAATGACCTGGCCTCCACAGCCACCTACAGCACGTAAGTCCACAGATTCACCACCCTCTGGCTGCAGAAATTCCTCCTCATCTGGGTTCTAAGTAGATGTCTCTCTATTCTGAGGCTGTGCCCTCTGGTCCTAGACTCCTGCACCATAGCAAACATCCATGCTATCTAGACTTTTCCCACATTCAATGGATTTCAATGAGATTCCACCTCATTCTGCTAATTTCCAGCAATTACAGGCCAGAGCCACCAATATTTCCTCAAATGATAACCCTTTCATTCCCAGAATAATTCTTGTGAACCACCTCTGAACCCTCTCCAACATCAGCACATCCTTTCTTAAAATATGGGCCTAAAACTGCTCACGATACTCCGTTTGTGGTCTCACTAGTGCGTTGTAAAGTCTCAGCATTGCATCCTTGATTTTATATTCTAGCCCACTCAAAGTCCCTTTGCTTCTCGGAGTATTGATTTCCCCCCCCCATTTTAAAAGATAGTCTATGCTTTTATTCCTTCCACTGATAATACACTTTCTAACACTGTGTTCTATCTGCCACTCCTTTGGCCAATCCCCAGTCTGTTTAAATCTTTCAGCAGCATCCCTGTTTCCTCAGCACTACGTGTCTCTCCACCTATCTTCATATTGTCCGTAGAGCCATCAGTCCCGTCATCCAAATTAGTGACATACACGGTGAACAGAAATGGTCCCAACATCAGCAACTGTGGAATTCCACTAATTTCTGGCAGCTAATCATTACTCCCTTTATTCCCAATCTTTGCCTCTTGCCAATCAGCCAATGCCCTATCCACACTAGTATCTTTCCTGTAATATCATGGGCTCTTATTTTGTTATGCAACCTCATGCATGGCACCTTGTCAAATCAAAGACCTTCTGAAAATCCAGGTACGCAACATCCTCCTTTGTCTATCCTGGTTGTTATTTCCTTAAAGAATACTAAGACCTGTCAGGTAAGATTTTCCTTGATGGAAACCATGACGACTTAGGGCTATTTTATCATGTTCCTCCAAGTACCCCTAAACCAGATCCTTGTCAATCGAATCCAACACCTTCCCAGCTATTGAGAACAGGCTAACTGACCTATAATTCCCTTCTCTCTCCCTTCTATAAGAGTGACATTTCCAGTTTTCCAGTGGCATAACAGAATCCATTGATTCTTGAAAGATCATTATTAATGTCTTCACAATCTCTTCAGCTACCTCTTCCAAAACACTGGGCTGTACTCCTTCAGACCTACCTTCTTTCAGTTTTCCAAGCAATTGTTCCATAGTTATAGCAACTCACTCACTTCTCCCCCGATGCTCTCAGGCTTCAGGCATACTGCTAGTGTCTTCAACAGTGGCAACTGATGCAAAATACTTAGTTAGATCGTCCACTATTTCCTTGTCCCCCATTACTACCTCCTCAGCATCATTTTCCACAAGTCCAATGTCTACTCTCACATCTTTTACATTTTATATATCTGAAAACAAAAACTTTTGGTATCCTCTTTGATATTAATGGCTATCTTGCCTTAATTTTTCATCTTTTTCCATTTTAAGGCTTTTTAGATTGTTCTGTTGGTTTTTGGTTTCCCAATACTCTGATTTCCCACTAATGTGTGCTCTATTATATGCCCTCTCATTGGCTTAATGTTGGATTTGACTTCCCTTTTCAGCCATGGTGGCATCATCTTGGCTTTATAATACTTGTTCTTCTTTGGGAAGTATCTATCTTGTGCCTTCTGACTTGCTCCCAGACACTCCAACTATTGCTGCTCTGCTGTCATCCCTGCTGGTGTTCCCTTCCATTCAATTATAGCCAACTCCTCTCTCATGCTTCTGTAATTCCTTTTACTCCACTGTAATACTGACACATTTACTTCAAATTGTGGTGTGAATTCCATCCTATTATGATCATTGCCACCTAAGATTTCCTTTACCTTATGCTCCCTAATTAAATCCCATTCATTACGCAACACCAAATCCAGAATAACCCTTTCCCTGGTAGGCTCCACAAGCTACTCTACATAGCCATCCAATAGACATTCGACAAATTCTGTCGCATGGGACCCACTACCAACCTAATTTCTCCAATTTACTTGCATATTGAAATCCCCCATGACTATCACAACATTTGCCCTTTTGACATGCCTTTTCTATCTCCCATTGTAATATGTAGCCCGCATATTGCCTACTATTTGGAGGCCTGTATATAACTCCCATCAGGGTCTTTTTACCCTTGCACTCTCATAACTTGTCCTCACAGATTCTACATCTTCTGACCCTATGTCACTTCTTTCTACATATTTGTTTTCATCTTTATCAACAGAGCCGCACCAGCTGCTCTGCTTACCTGCCTGGCCTTTTGATATAATGTGTTTCCTTGCATGTTAAGCTCCCAGTTATTATTTTTTTTTCAACCATGGCTCAATAATACCCAGAACATCATCCTGGTATGAGAGGGAAAGCAACCAGAAGTCATGATACATGTTGGGACCAACGACATAGGCAGGAAGAGGGATGAGGTCCTGAAGTGTGAGTTTTGGGAATTAGGCAGAAGGCTGAAGAGCAGGACCTCAAGTGTGACGTTCTCAGGATTGCTGCCAGTGCTACGTGACAGAGATGGTAAGAATTGGAGGAGATGGCAGTTGAGTGCGTGGCTGAGGAGTTGGTGCAGGGAGCAGGGTTTTAGATTTTTAGATCATTGGGATCTCTTCTGGGAAATGTGGGACCTGTACAGATTGGATGGATTGCACCTGAACTCAAGGGAGAGCAATATCCTTGCAGGTAGGTTTGCTAGCATGGTTCGGGAGGGTTTAAACTAATTGGCGAGGGGGATGGGACCCAGAGCGAGAGAGCAGTGAAAGAAGTGCATAGAGTAAAGCCAGATCTAACATACAGAGAGGGTTTGAGGAAAGAGAAGCAGAATAAACGGTGCAAAGACAGTAAGGTAGAAGGGCTGAAATGTGTGTACCTCAATGCAAGAAGCATCAGGAACAAAGGTGATGAACTGAGAGCTTGGATACAGACAAGGAATTATGATGTAGTGGCCATTACAGAGATTTGGCTGGCACCAGGGCAGGAATGGATTCTCAATATTCCTGGATTTCAGTGCTTTAAAAGGGATAGAGAGGGTGGAAAAAGGGGAGGAGGGGTGGCATTACTGGTCAGGGATACTATTACAGCTACAGAAAGGGTAGGTAATGTAGCAGGATCCTCTTTTGAGTCAGTATGAGTGGAAGTCAGGAACAGGAAGGGAGCAGTTACTCTACTGGGGGTATTCTATAGGCCCCCTGGTAGCAGCAGAGATACAGAGGAACAGATTGGGAGGCAGATTTTGGAAAAGTGTAAAAATAACAGGGTTGTTATCATGGGTGACTTTAACTTCCCTAATATTGATTGGCACCTGGTTAGTTCCAAGGGTTTAGATGGGGCAGAGTTTGTTAAGTGTGTCCAGGATGGATTCCTGTCACAGTATGTGGACAGGCCGACCAGGGGGAATGCCATACTAGATCTAGTACTAGGTAATGAACTGGGTCAGGTCACAGATTTCTTAGTGGGTGAGCATCTGGGGGACAGTGACCACCGCTCCCTGGCCTTTATAGTTATCATAGAAAAGGATAGAATCAAAGAGGACCGGAAAAATTTTAATTGGGGAAAGGCAAATTATGAGGCTATAAGGCTAGAACTTGCAGGTGTGAATTGGGATGATGTTTTTGCAGCAAAATGTACTATGGACATGTGGTCGATGTTTAGAGATCTCTTGTGGGATGTAAGGGATAAACTTGTCCCGGTGAGGAAGATAAAGAATGGTAGGGTGAAGGAACCATGGGTGATAAGTGAGGTAAAAATCTATTCAGGTGGAAGAAGGCAGCATACATGAGGTTTAGGAAGCAAGGATTAGATGGGTCTATTGAGGAATATAGGGAAGCAAGAAAGGAGCTTAAGAGAGGCTGAGAAGAACAAGAAGGGGGCATGAGAAGGCCTTGGCGAGTAGGGTAAAGGAAAACCCCAAGGCATTCTTCAATTATGTGAAGAAAAAAAGGATGACAGGAGTGAAGGTAGGACCGATTAGAGATAAAGGTGGGAAGATGTGCCTGGAGGCTGTGGAAGTGAGCGAGGTCCTCAAAGAATACTTCTCTTCGGTATTCACCAATGAGAGGGAACTTGATGATGGTGAGGACAATATGAGTGAGGCTGATGTTCTGGAGCATGTTGGTATTAAGGGAGAGGAGGTGTTGGAGTTGTAAAAATACATTAGGACAGATAAGTCCTCGGGGCCTGACGGAGTATTCCCCAGGCTGCTCCATGAGGTGAGAGAAGAGATTGCTGAGCCTCTGGCTAGGATCTTTATGTCCTCATTGTCCACGGGAATGGTACCGGAGGATTGGAGGGAGGCGAATGTTGTTCCCTTGTTCAAAAAAGGTAGTAGGGATAGTCCAGGTAATTATAGACTAGTGAGCCTTACGTCTGTGGTGGGAAAGCTGTTGGAAAAAATTCTTAGAGATAGGATCTCTGGGCATGTAGAGAATCATGGTCTGATCAGGGACAGTCAGCATGGCTTTGTGAAGGGCAGATCGTGTCTAACAAGCCTGATGGAGTTCTTTGAGGAGGTGACCAGGCATATAGATGAAGGTAGTGCAGTAGATGTGATCTATATGGATTTTAGTAAGGCATTTGACAAGGTTCCACACAGTAGGCTTATCCAGAAAGTTAGAAGGCATGGGATCCAGGGAAGTTTAGCCAGATGGATTCAGAATTGGCTTGCCTGCAGAAGGCAGAGGGTGGTGGTGGAGGGAATACATTCAGATTGGAGGACTGTGACCAGTGGTGTCCCACAAGGATCTGTTCTGGGACCTCTACTTTTCGTGATTTTTATTAACGACCTGGATGTGGGGATAGAAGGGTGGGTTGGCAAGTTTGCAGACGACACAAAGGTTGGTGGTGTTGTAGATAGTGTAGAGGATTGTCAAAGATTGCAGAGAGACATTGATAGGATGCAGAAGTGGGCTGAGAAGTGGCAGATGGAGTTCAACCCTGAGAAGTGTGAGGTGGTACACTTCGGAAGGACAAAATCCAAGGCAGAGTACAAAGTAAATAGCAGGATACTTGGTAGTGTGGAGGAGCAGAGGGATCTTGGGGTACATGTCCACAGATCCCTGAAAGTTGCCTCACAGGTGGATAGGGTAGTTAAGAAAACTTATGGGGTGTTAGCTTTCATAAGTTGAGGGATAGAGTTTAAGAGTCGTGATGTAATGATGCAGCTCTATAAAACTCTGGTTAGGCCACACTTGGAGTACTGTGTCCCCTTCTGGTCACCTCACTATAGGAAGGATGTGGATGCATTGGAAAGGGTACACTTACCAGGATGCTGCCTGGTTTAGAAAGTATGCATTATGATCAGAGATTAAGGGAGCTAGGGCTTTATTCTTTGGAGAGAAGGAGGATGAGAGGAGACATGATAGATGTGTACAAGATAATAAGAGGAATAGATAGTGGATAGCCAGCGCCTCTTCCCCAGGGCATCACTGCTCAATACGAGAGGACATGGCTTTAAGGTAAGGGGTGGAAAGTTCAAGGGGGATATTAGAGGAAGGTTTTTTACTGAGAGTGGTTGGTGCGTGGAATGCACTGCCTGAGTCAGTGGTGGAGGCAGATACACTAGTGAAGTTTAAGAGTCTACTAGACAGGTATATGGAGGAATCTAAGGTGGGGGCTTATATGGGAGGCAGGGTTTGAGAGTCGGCACAATATTGTGGGCCAAAGGGCCTGTACTGTGCTGTACTATTCTGTTCTATGTCTATCATATCTGCCAATCTTCAACAATGTAACAAGATTATCTACCTTATTCCATCAACTGCATACATTCATATTTTACACCTTCAGTCCTGTATTCATCGCCATGTTTGATTTTGTATCCTTTTATACTGCAACTCATTCCACTGTCTACAATTTTGCCCTATCATCTGCCTGCCCTCCTGCTAATCTCTCCACATTCTGCCTCTGCTTGTAAATTAATACACACACCCTGCCAAGTTAATTTAAACTCTTCCCAAAAGCTCTGGCAAACCTGACCACAAGGATATTGATCCCCATCATGTTCATGTTTAACTGCTCCCTTTTGTACTGGTTACACTTTCCCAGAAATCAGAAACCCTGCCCCCGTATCAGTTCCTCAACCATGCATTCATTACCAAATCATCCTATTCTTACCCTCACTGGTGCATGACACAGTTTGCAATCCAGAGCTTGGTATCCTGCAAGACCTGCTTTTAGGTTTCTGGATCTGTTTTTTAGCTCATCCTAGATCTTCTCTTCAGGACCTCCATACTTTTCCTATATATGCCATTGGTGCCAATATGTACGAAGCCCTCTGGCTGCTCACGCTCCTCCTTCAGAATGTCATGGACATGATCCAAGACTTCCCTGACCTTGGCACCTGGGAGACGACCTGTATCTGGGTGTCTCTATCATGTCCACAGGATCTTGTGACTATTCCTTTCACTATGGAACCCTCTATCACTACTGCAGTTTTCTTCTTCCCAGCTTTCCTTCTGAGCCACAGCACCAGGCTCAGTGCTAGAGACCTTGTCACTGTACCCCACCCTCGCTGGTCAGTCATCTCCCTCAACAGTATCCAAAACAGTATACTTATTATTAACAGGAACATCTATATGAGTACTCTGTACTGTACATTTCCTTACCCTTCTGACAGTCACCTAGCTACCTGCCCTCCTGCAACTTTGGAGTGACTGCACCCATGTCGCCGATTTCTCTCATCTCCTCAGTTTCCCATGACAGCCGAAACTCATTAAGTTGCAGCACCAGATTCTCAGCACATTCTCTGACCTATAGTTTGGTAAACCTGATGCAGATGCTGTTATCTGGGAGGCTGGATGTCTCTCACAATTCACACATCTCACACAGAGGTGTGATTACTATTGATCTTGGAATAACTTAAAATGTCTGCACACGATCATGAACCAAGGGGCTCTGCTGTACTATGTCTTTTTCAATGATCTAAAATATGATAAAACATAAGGTAAGTTCAGAATTATACAGAGAATGCAGTAGTTTCTGGAGGGGAAAGTGCAGACAAGGGAATATATTCGAATTGTACAGCATTTCTTGAGCGTTTATTTCTATTGCATCCTGAAACCTGTGCTTAATTCTGTGTCAGGAGATGCCTACACTAGACATGCCTCTGCATAATCACCTCTGTGTAGAAAATGTCAAGTTCCATTTAAATTGTCCCCTCTCACATTTAATCTATGCCTTCTAGTATTAGCCACCCATACTCTGTTAAAAAGACTGTGACCATACATTTTATCTATGCCACTTAAGAGTTTATAAACCTCCATATGGTCACCTCTCAGCCTTTGTCCCCAAGGGTAAACAATCCCAGTCTATTGAGTCTCTCATTTTTACTCAACCCCACCTGTTCCAGCAACATCGTTGGGAATTATTTTCCATGCTCTCTTGTTTAATTACATCCTTTCTACACAACGTAAATACGCACAATATTTTAGGTGGAATCTCACCTGCGCTTTATATCCTTGTACTATGGCTTGCCAGCTCTTGTATTCAATATGCCTTCTACACCAATTTGTCTGCTTGTATCACCACTTTCAAGAAACAATATGCTGGTATACTTCAAGGTCTCTCAGCTCTGTAACACTCCCCAGGACCCTGTCGTTATTGTTTAAGTCCAGCCCTAATTTAGCGTCCTAAGATACATCATGTCACACTTTACTGAGTTAAATTCTATCTTCAGTTCATTAGCTTTGTTTCCGTATTGATCGAGAAATTTGTAAATTTAGACAAATTTGTTCACTGTGCATGACACTGCCAATACTGGCATCATCCACAAACTTTTTAATTAAAAAATACTCTTTAATTTATGATAAACAACAGAAAAAGTAGCAATGATCATTGCTGTACATTGCTGGACAAATGCCTCCAATCTGAAAAACAATCCTCCACCAAGCCAATTCTGTATCCATTTGGCTCGGTCACACTGGATTGCATATGATCTCACCTTCTGAACCAGTTCTCAATCAAGTCCTTGTCAAATTCCAATAAAGTTTACCAACATGCCCTTGTGAATCCTTTTGTCGCCTCGTCAAAAAATTCACATTCATGAGGTACAATTTTTCACACACACTGACATGCTGAAAAATTTCTGCCTCTCCAAAAGCTGATAAATCCTGTCTCTCCGAATCACCTTCAGTAGTTTACTATCAATGATGTTAAACTTAATGGCCTGCAGTTCACTGACTTATCCTTGTAGCCTTCTTAAGTAAAGGCACGTCACTAGCCAGATCACTGTAGTTTCTCTCTTCCAGTGTTCTCCTTCCATTTAGACCCCTGCCTCTGCATTCATATTCACTGAATCACCGTCATACTTTCTGCCACCTTGAAAGAGATTTTAGAAGACCCCACCATCATTCTTCCTGTCTTTTAGCCTTCTGAAGAGATTGTTCCCATGTCAAATTATTAACCTGCTCTTCCATCTCAAAAAAATGTTTCTTTTTTTTCTTTTTACTACACTGCACCCATAGCACTACAGGAGATGCCAAAACTTTCCTCTCCACCATCTCAATACTCAAATTGCCTTTTCAGATGAAGCAGTGATTCCTTGGCCCTTCTTCTATTCAAGTGCACTGAACCACATGCCTATAATGTGGTGTTCTTTGTTTTTGAGAAAGTAAGTGTGGATTGAGCGACTGTTTTGGTGACCCTGTTTTTTTTTCCATTTCTCTGATATTTAAATTCCAACACTAACTCAACTGTCTGCATCCTTCTGCATTATTTGGGTAAGGACCAACATAACTTGAAAAATGGCATGTCATCTTCCATCTAGGCATATAGCAGCCTTATGGCCTAGTTAGTCAATTCAACCGTTTTCTGGACCTTGTATTCTCTATCTGTGTCAAAATAATCAGCTATAGATCATCAATTCATATCTCTGAGAACTTCTATGTTCGTACAAATTTATCTTTATAACTTTCCTCAAGCTTTTCAGGGTTACTAACAGCAAATGATAATGCAATAGTATAACAGGCAGGCATGGTATAATAGCCTCATGGACTCATGGTATAACAGGCAGATCATCTGCCACTAACCTGCAACTTAAAAAAAATTTATTTCCTCTCTTTCCTGATTCAACTGAAGGATCGCCCTCAATGTTCCTGTTTTGCTCCTCCTACAGGTGCTATTCAGCCAACTGAGTCATGAAAGTGCTTTCAGCTTACAAATTAGATTTTTCATAATGGCTGTTCTTTTCATCTTTAGTAAGTAGGTATGGCTTCCTGTCTAGCATACATGAGAGGCCATGGTCTAGGAAGGAGTTGGTCATTGGCATGGCTATAATGACAGTAGAAAAGAGGGAATGAAATTGAGTTCTTATAGAAGGTTTTACTGAGTGGTTCTGGCAATGGTATCCCCCAAAATGGAAATGGCTTGTCAAGAAAGGAAAGGAAAGAGAAAGAGTCAGACCATGCAATGGTGTAAATAGCTTGGAAAGTCCGCAAAATATTGCTTTGGAACAATAGTCTAAATTCTGTATCTTTGAGATTTTCCTGGGGGTGACAGATCAATTCCCTTATGCATACCACAAATTCATTCTTGCTTGGTTGAACTTCAAGAACACTTAAATGGACATCACCCCAAAGTAGCCACAACAGAAACATGCTCTGCTGAACTGTAAGATCAGAAGTAATGGATAGATCTAAATTGCCTCAGTCAGTTCATCAAATCAAAAAATATTCAGTCAAGGATTAAATTAAAGGCATCCTTTAGTCTAGTGAAAACTGAGGTGGATGGAGATCAATGAATCTTCTTCTTTTTCTAGAATCTTGTCGTACTTGGGATGAAAAGATGCTCGGAAGAGTTGCACGTCAGTCATCTGACCACCAGGACATGACAGCATCACAATGTCTAAAGCAAAATAACTTTTAATGGTTTCTCTATTGGTCTCTTCTAATGTGATAAAATGAATGTTGTTCATTACTGTACAGCTTTCAATTGCTGCAAGTTCTGCCAAAATTATTCAATCCTTAAATTATGCAGCTAAACCTACACAACATTTTCATTTGACCAAAAGTCATGAGTGTGATAGATCGTAGTTGACTAGGCAGCAATATTTAACCATATAACAATTACGGCACAGAAGCAGGCCATCTCAGCAATTCTAGTCCGTGCCGATCTCTTACTCTCACCTAGTCCCACCGACCTGCACTCAGCCCATAACCCTCCATTCCTTTCCTGTCCATATAGCTGTCCAATTTAATTTTAAATGACAACATCGAACCTGCCTCAACCACTTCTGCTGGAAGCTCGTTCCACACAGCTACCACTCTCTGAGTAAAGAAATTCCCCCTCATGTTACCCCTAAACTTTTGCCCATTTACTCTCAACTCATGTCCTCTTGTGTGCATCTCCCCACTCTCAATGGAAAAAGCTTATCCACGTCGACTCTATCTATCCCCCTCATTATTTTAAATACCTCTATCAAGTTGCCACTCAACCTTCTACATTCCAAAGAATAAAGACCTAACTTGTTCAACCTTTCTCTGTAACTTAGATGAAACCCAGGCAACATTTTAGTAAATTTCCTCTGTACTCTCAATTTTTGTGACATCTTTCCTATAATTCAGCGACCAGAACTGTACACAATACTCCAAATCTGGCCTCACCAATGTCTTATACAATTTCAACATTACATCGCAACTCCTAATCTCTCTGCAAGCTCTGAAAACCACCTTCATTATCCACAATGCCACCTATCTTAGTATCATCTGCATACTTACTAATCCAATTTACCACCCCATCATCCAGATCATTAATATATTTAAGAGATTTTTATACAGTTCACTTAAAATGAGCTCACTTACCTGGCAGCTTATCTAATAGCCAAAATCAGGGGTTCCCAGCCTGTGGTCCACAGGCCCCTTGCTTAATAGAATTGATCCATGGCAAAAAAGAGGTTGGGAAACCTTGACCTAATTAGTTACTTCTTCCAATGTTATTGCAATGTGGATTCACACTTTGCTGATATATTTTTTCCTAAAGCAAGGATAACAGCACTACTTAAATCCATGATTGCTGCCACAGTCGACTTCAGAAATTCTTCTATGTTAAACAGTACTCAAACTTGGAAATATATCTCCATGGCTTAAATCCTGCTCTTCCCTCCTTAATAATACTGGGTAAGATATTCTTTGTTGGATGGGCAATCTTGTCATGGGTGATGAGGAGCATACAGCTAAAGCTGGCATTGTAAGTGATGCATTTGTCTTATAAATGATTGAAGGCAAATTATCCTTGAGCCTTAACAGCAGCTTGAATTCTTTCATTGAACTGTGCAATTGCTTAGTCTTCCCGTGCCTTCCTCTTTGCTCTGTATGTACATCAACACTCTGTGACTTGTTTCATACAGAACTAGTGAATGGTTAAATAATTTTAGTTAATATGGGTTAACATGAAACTCATGTTGGATAAGCAAAATGCATGTTGCTTTTAATTGAGGGAGGTCATCAAGATTCCAATGGCAATAAAAATTAGATTAGCTCTAATTTTCTAAAGGGAACTGAACATGGGTACTTTGCAAGCCAATACTGAAGAAGTTTGAGAGGAACCATCAACCACTGTAGTGCTTGCATGTAGAGGAATACATCCTCACTTGGCTGGATCTTGGAGAAGGAGTGGTAACAATACTGTGTGTTATTTTTTATTCTTTCAAAATTAAGTTCATAATTGATTGAGGCTTCTTCAAGTTGGCTTTACATTGTTCTCTATGGAAAACATCAACCTTTGTGACACTACCCCTGCAGCTGATCTCAGAAGTCTTGCATACATGTCTCAGTTGGCATAAAAATGCTGCTATATTCTTTCAATACTACGAAGCAGAAACCAATTAAAATTCGCAAAGAGTTGCTTATGTATAGCTTTGTTGTAATACTGATTGAATTTACCCTTCAGCAACTGACAGTGCCCGTGTGGAAAATTTTCCAACCGAATTATAAATGAAGGCTTCAGTAAAGATGTAGAAAAACATACATTCAATCAAAGCATGTTTTTTTTTTCCCTCAACCTTAGGCGTCTGGCTGACCTGTAATTCATTATCACTGTTGTTTTCAAATCAGTCAAAAGTTGTTCTGATAATGAGAAACTGACTGCTACTCTGCAGATCATTTCAATAAGGATTGTTTGATCCACAGGATTAGGACAGGATTATGTCTTTGAGGATCTGTGTCTCTGTCAACGTCGTGTGTGCAGTTTTACACTTTCTCAGGATAAACTCTCTGCTTTACGTTCAAATACTAATCAATTCATAAAGCATTGATTAAACCAGACTTTTAATCCACCATAGTCCTTTTGACTGCTAATGAAAAGCAATTGTATTGCTTGCTCAAACATCAGAGCGTTGTGCAGTAAATTGTCTGACGCCATTATTAAATAATCTAAAATCCACTCTAGATGGCAAAGTTTTAATCAGTATTTCTAAATTAAGTTGCAAAGAAACGAGTTATGGCAAATCACATATAAACGCACATGCAACCACATATGACACACATGTAACAGAACTTCTGAACGACCAAATAATTTAAGTAGATTTTTTTGAGCTACGCTTCCTTCCATTCGATGTTTCTATTGGTAGGCACAACTAACGGGAGATAATTTTAACTAGTGTTTTTAATGTGGACACATACATTTTCACTTCAACTCAGTAACCCAACTATTATTTAATGCATAATTTACCTGATCGAGTAACAACTACTGAAGTCAGAACCGTTTGCTCAACTGACATTTGGGTGATATAAAAAAGAGTACGGGTCACACAAATAAATAAATAGATTAAAATAAACGTGGTTAAAATGAAAATGTAACAATAAGGAGATCTCAACATTGGTCATGGCTAGGTAATTGGATAAATCAACTTCCCACCTGATTGGCTGGATTTCCATCCCACTGACGATACTTAGTGGCCTTGACTTTGCAATTTGATTCCGACATGTCGTTATTTAAAGTTTTTGGCGCATTCCATTCCACTCCAGTCGTGTCTGCTTTAGTAACTCCGACTTTGGATTTTGCTGGACTGTATGGTTTGAGGAAAGTAAAATCGCTCTTAGCAGATTCCGGAGTCAAACAGACCTTGTAATAATACAGTTGTGAGGCGGGCTCACTTCCCCCCACTTCCAAAAAATCAGATGGTACTTTGGAACTCGCTGTGACTTGAAGATTTATATTTGATGTTTTCAATATATCTGGCGAGTTGAGATGTTGAAGACAGCTGCAATTCCAAAAAGGTGTGCTGTGATCGCGGACATTATTTATATACTGGTGGCATTTAATGGCAGAGATAATAACTATAGCCACGATGAACAGAAGTGAAAAGGACCCCAGGCTGATTATTAGGTAAAAGGTTAAGTTGTAATTTTGTTGTGACTGTTCGGGCAAGTTGCTGATTTCAGGTAGAATTTCTGTAACGATATCTATTATTGAAAATATGACGGTGGCTGTTGCCGAAAGTGGCGCTTGGCCATTATCTTTCACAAGGATGAGAAGCCTTTGCTTAGACGCGTCCTTGTCACCGAAGCGCCGTGTTGTCCTTATTTCTCCTGTATGGACAGCTATGTTGAACAGAGTTGGATCAGTGGCCTGTAGCAGTTGATAGGAGAGCTTAGCATTCTTCCCAGAATCAGCATCCGTGGCAATTATTTTGGTTACCAATTGGCCTGGATCAACAGTTCGCGGTACAGTCTGAAGAGCAGCGGAACCGTTGTTTGGCCGCGGGGACAGAATAACGGGTGCGTTATCATTCTGATCCAAGATAATTATATTGACTTTCACAGTGCTACTAAGCGGTGGAAACCCAGCATCCTGAGCCTGGATTTGGATTTGAAAATCCTTAAGTTGCTCATAGTCAAATGAACGTAGCGCGTAAACTTTTCCATTATCCGAGTTGATTGAAACATAGGTTCTCGAAGGTAATCCTTGAATCATGCGGTCCAGGATAGAATAAGACAGATAAGCGTTTTGATTCGAATCTGGATCAAATGCTGTCACCGAGCAAACTGTGGCGCCGGGTGGATTATTCTCAGTGACATAAACTGTGTAGGCTGACTTCGAAAATCTTGGCGCGTTATCATTCACATCTGAGACCTTCAGTAATATAGACTTGTAGGTAGAAAGGGAAGGATGTCCAGAATCCGTGGCAGTAATGGTGATGTTGTACTCTGATACCTTTTCCCGGTCGAGAGGCTCAGCTGTCATCAGTGTGTAGTGGTTATTAAAGGACGACTGAATTTTAAATGGAATGTCCGGAGAAATCAAGCAGTTGATTTGGCCATTCTTTCCCGAATCCGGATCGGTGACACTGATGAGAGCGATTACTGTGCCGATCGTCGCGTCTTCCATCACCGGGCTGGACAGCGAAGTTAGAATCACTTCGGGAGCATTATCGTTTACATCTATAATATCAACCAGAACTTTGCAGTGCGCAGGTATTGCATATGGACCACCTTTATCCTTAGCTTGTATGTAGAATTCATAATTATTCACTTCCTCGTGATCGATAACACTTTTAACTCTAATTTCACCTGTCTGGGAATCAACATTAAACAGTTCCTGTACTCTAGGGGGAGTATGTCGACTGAAGGAATATACTATCGCACCATTGGAGCCTGCATCCAAGTCGCTGGCATTCAGTTTTAACACCAATGTTCCCTTTGTTGCATTTTCTTCCAAGGAAACTTTGTAAGTTGTCTGTTGGAAGACAGGTTGATTGTCATTGGCATCTAGTACAATAATGGAAAGTAGCGCGCTGCCCGATCGGACTGGAATCCCGCCGTCAACTGCAGTCAGAATGAGTTGATGGATTTGTTGTTGTTCTCGGTCCAGCGATTTCTCCAGCACTAACTCGGCATATTTGCTGTGATCGCTTCGCGTCTCTACATCCAGGATAAAATGCTCATTGGGACTTAGCCTGTAGGTCCGGATGGAATTTGTACCCACGTCGGGATCGTGAGCGCTTTCGAGAGGGAATCGTGTGCCCGGCAAAGCTGATTCTATAATTTCCAAAGAGAGATCCTTTCTCAAGAAACTTGGGGAGTTATCATTTATATCCATAATTTCCACTTCGATGCGGTATAGTTCAAGTGGATTTTCAATAACGATTTCCAGATGCAGAAAACAGTTGAAGCTAGGACCACAGAGCTGCTCTCTATCTATCTTTTCATTCACGAATAGGATGCCATTTCCCAAATTTACTTCCAAATATTGCTTTGAAGCATCAGTAACTATCCGCAGCCTCCTGGCTGATAGCTTACCAACGTCTAATCCCAAATCGTCAGCTACGTTCCCCACAAAAGCTCCGTGTTTTAGTTCTTCGGGAATTGTGTAGCGAATCTGTCCAGAAATTAAATCAGTAAAACTGGACACCGTAATAAAGCACAACACTTGCCTTGTTAGTGTCCACGATCTCTGTCCAGTCAACATTTCCAAGCTGTCGGAAATATATTCCAGTCTTCCGATTAAATATTTAGAAATTAGTGTAAGATTGTCACAGACGTAACTTGGTTTGATAACTTATGCAATTTGTAGATAAATCAACAATTTCAGTAAAGCAATTCCTCTTTCAGAAATGTTACCTTCTGTTGGAGCGTCGTTCCCATCTTCTTCAAACGTGCACGATCGTTCTGCAATGATACCCGTTACTCTGATGTATCTCAGTTAGCACAGCGGGCTCTGTGTGTGTGTGTGTCTGTACGTGGAGGTGGCTCCTTTGTCTGGAGGGTGTGAAGACTCCGCGCTCACATTTCAGTACCTCTGTGGCGGACAGTACCAGCGCTCAATCCAGCGGGTAACGCTTGGTCTCTCTTAAAGATACAGTCCATGCAGAGTGCTATAGGTATTAAGTATAAAGATTTTTAGCTTTTCTCGATGTTTGATGGTCCATGGCTCTAAATGACTCGAAAATGCTTTCCCATTTGGTTTCAAATACTTGAATTCTTACTTTCCATATAAAATGCTGATTGAGATATTATATTTTCTCTGATGAAAGCAAACTGGTGGACCTTTTGGCAATAAGCGATTTTTTTCTGTATAATTAAGTGTATAATGTGCGTTCAAATCAAGATTGATAATCAGATGATATGCACAAAAAAGGGCGGGAGCTTGCCCCTGATAATTTACAAATCTGTGTATTCGGCAGCATTCTGGTTCATTTTGAGTTAACTTATTAAACTCATTACAGTGCACTCACGCGAAAACTGGCTCGCCGATTTCCCATTGAATGTCCAAACTCAATGAGCCTTGACATATTCTTCATTGGACCCTTGGCAAAAATCCCTAAAGGGACTAGAATTAATTCTGCACTGAACGCCAGATAATCACTATAGCGTTTGATGGTTATATATTTTGGGAGCCTAACAGTCACATTTACTGAAATATATTAAAATATCCGCTGTATTAAGGGATAAAGTACAAATACGAGGAGAAAGAATGATGGATGCATGTTAACGAGAGACAGATTTAGAGTTCCATAGTGATAGATGAACTGGCATGTGGACCAACTAGTAAGGATGATCAATATGTAAATTTAGTCATCTTCTTGGTAATGATGGTCATCAAAGCTGAAAATGTCAGCCAGCACTGCAACACAATATGAATGATATAGATATGCAAAGCAATTAGAGCATTCACCTTCCTCTCAGAAGAAAATGCATAGAATTTTAATTGAAATCACACGCATGATGTGAGCAGATCAGTCCTCTGATGCAAGTGGGGTCCAATTTCAAATGATCAAAAAGAAATAAACAATGAATCATGGTAAATTATTAGTTGTTAGTCTCTCTTTTGACACAGATATCCCATATTAATTGATTGCCTTCAGATATCAATAAAAGATTCAACAGACAAAGAAAAAATTGAAATGTTTACCAAGATGCACAGCTTCAATGAAGAAAGAAATAGTCAACTCTTCTATTCAGTTAAACCTCTAGTAACACAAAGTAAATCAGACCCTTCTCCTTTTGACTTTCTATTAATGCAAGTCTCAGAAGAATAATTTTGGAAGTATACTGAAATTGATGGTAATATGATACAATGAATCAGTGTTTATTGCTATTCATCATTCACCAAATCATTTCCTGTTAAGAACAGGTTAAATGGGTCACATTTATAAAACAATATATTATTGAGCAAAGTTTCTTTTTAGTATTGAAGGCTTTAGGCAACAAGTCCTTGGCAACATTTGCGAAATGAGTTCCCATGGAAACAAAATCACTAGGGCCATTTTTTTTGTTGTCCTGAGATGTTGTATAAGATGTAAAGAAAGTTAATGCTATGGGAGAAATTAATTTGAAGCAAAAAGAATATCAAGGGACCAAGAAGCAAGTCACAATGTTTTGAAGAAAGTCTGCAGATTTAACGTTAAACCATACAGGCAAAGTATTTCTCTACTAATTGAATGGTAGAAGCAGCTGAAGTTGTGCCTCTTGGTGCCACAATTGATCCAGAATGCCACTAGCAAGAACAATAATTCCCTGACACACGAAAGGAATTGGTCACAATAGATGCATAAAATCTAGCGGTTGATCCGAATGGAATATGTTGCAATACAGGCTTGAATAAAGAATACTGAAATCCTTTTGAGTTGGAACCTGAGCTGGCTTAAAGAGGAGAACTTAGCCCTAGGGTAAGGATCTGAAATATGCTTGGCTGAGCCAAGGGATTAAAGTGAGGCTGAGAGTTTTCCTCTCAGCTTGTAAAATACATCTTTCTGAAAATGCCTGACAGGATTCATGAATTCATTGTGCAAAAGTTGAACACATTTTCTATTACTGCATGCTCTTCAAACACATAAAATCGATACAATGTTTTTCTACCTCTATGGCACTCAATGATTTCTTTTCCCTGCATCAAACAGCACAGATTAGCTAAGTTTCTGTTCTGTGACCCTCTTGGTAAACTCAGCTGTACCACTATTGTATAGTCAAAGAGTTAGAGAGTGATCCAGTGCATCACCATTAACAAGGGGAATATATTATATCATAGCTAATATTTAGTAGTTCATACATTGGTGAGGTATTTCCTCTTTGTCATGCCAAAACCAATGATAATATTCACAAATTTGCAGCAGCCATTGGAGTTTCTTTCAAAAGATGAGACATCAGTGAGAAGGCTCAAATTTATTTCCCATCCTTCATCACCTTTGAGGTGGTGAAGGTGATTTGGCTTCTTGTTGATTGACTGTCTAAGTGAACCGTTTCAGGGTCAGGTTAAGAATTGGAAACATAGCTATGGGCAAATAATGGTAAACCAATAGTTTCACAGACACCAGTATTATTGTTGCACTTTTAACAACATTTTAAGGCTCACTCGGCCTCTATATACTTAAAGTATGATATAGATACAGAAAGGTACCTACTGATGGTCTGGATAAATGGGGGGAGGGTTGTTCAGTCTGTATTGAGTCCCACACCGCAACCTCGTCATATAACCAAAATAGGTTTCCACAAAATATGAAATAAAAGTTCAAAAAAGGTACTGCAAAACATTGGGATATCTGTTGGATCTACTTTGTTTCTAGCATCTTCCAGTTTAATTCATCTAGCATCTACATCCTTTTTTTCATTCTGTATGGTGATTGCTTGTTTTGTGAAAGCTACTCATTATAAAAGTCTCTTTGCAGTTTGACCTGCACTGATGATAATTTGCATCTCAAGTGGCTTATTTTTAAAATATAAAAGAAGAAAAATGAAAATAAATTGCTACTGAAATTTACAAAAAGGTTCTGAATTTTATCTTTTCAAAATAATACTTTCATGATTTACTTACAATGGTTACCAATCAAATAAATTAATTTCTTTTACTAAAGATGTGAAATGTTAATCTAATGAAGACAACATTTTAATTATCTTGCAAGTAAACATTAGCCAGTTCAGCAGTAGCACTGCCACATAAGAGCCATTGAATTACATTTTTCATGCTGCTGATGAGGAAGCAGGGTATGAGCAATAAGGT
Organism: Mobula hypostoma; assembly: GCF_963921235.1. Taxonomy (NCBI): domain Eukaryota; kingdom Metazoa; phylum Chordata; class Chondrichthyes; order Myliobatiformes; family Myliobatidae; genus Mobula; species Mobula hypostoma. Next base: position 9,472,756 of record NC_086103.1, read on the forward strand.
GTAAGAAGGAAGCTTCAGTCTCATAAACACAAGAAATTCTGCAGATGCAGATCAGTCTCATGATGTATTTTCTCTGCAGAGGATGTAGAATATGAAAACAGAAAATCCCTAGCGATGTCCCTTTCTGATCAAGATGAATTTGTGGGTGAGTAATTCAAGTAGCAGTCTATGAAAAGACAGATTTACTGTCGGTACATTTAAACAAATGTCAGGTACCATGCAATGCACTTTCCTTTTGCTAGTCCTAGCTATGCAATGTATATTTTGTGACTAGTTTTCTTATTTTAATTAATCACATGAAACAAATTATTCACAAGGACCAAAAGGGAAAGGTACTTCCTACTGGAAGTCTGGGAATTGCAGCAACTTCTGACATGTATCAATTTTGGGCTTGCATTCCTTCATTGTTTTGTTTAATATCCCTGCTGTGGATTTCTATCCCAATGTTGATAACACACTGCTGATGTGAACTTAGACACTGCAACTTGCCCTCTTTGATTAGTTAGGGGATCATGGGCACCTGAAATTTCCTGAACTGAAAATTGCAAAGCCATGCATTTAGAATTTCTGTATAGGTTATCCCAATGCTGTGACATAAATTAAGGTTAGAACATAATTGTGTGAATATGACGCAAAATATCTGCCAAAGTACATAGTAAGGTTCTGACCAGGTAAGGGGGAAGGTTGATTGGTGGGAGGAGGTAGAGAAGCTGCAATGTGACAGGTGGAAGAGTTAAAGGGGTGAAAAAGAAGGGATCTTCCCCTCACATTGTTTCACATATCACTTGTCAACTTGTAATCCTTCCCCTCTCCCATTCTTCTCCCTCCCTATTCCTACCCTGATGAAGTGTCTCAGCCTGAAAAGTTGACTGATTATTTCCCCCAATAGATGCTGCCTTACCAACTGAGTTCCTCCAATATTTTGTTTTTATTCATCTGCAGAATGTGTTGTATTTATGACTAGAAAGTGACAACAACCAATTGGAACAGCAAATACTATGGCAATATCCATTCCAATTTAGTTGAACAAAAAACCTTGTTGCAATTATCAATACCACCCTTAGAGCATTGTGAAGTATTATATTCTTCATATCGCTGAGAAGTCATACTTAATTGAAACTTGGTGGAACATTAATTGCTGAAATAAAGTGCATAGTGCCCAAGACTTCCAACACTCGCTGGAGTTTATACTAATGAAGGATAATCACTTTGTATTCTGAGAAGGTGGTGTAGATGCTAATAGGCTATTTAACAAAACAATGTCTAGAATTGGGGAGTTTTTTCAAGGCATATTGGAAACTGAGATGACCAGATATTTCTTTACTCAGAGCACAGAAGATACTGAATGGTATGCCACTGAGCATACATCAGAACGTATTTGATAGATTTTTTTTATCAGAAATGTGAAGGCTGAGGAAAAGTGGATCAATTGTAGGATTAGCTGAACCTTTTGAATGGTGAAGAAGCCCAGTGAAGTTGCATGACTAATCCTTATATTCCTTGACGAAGTTTGCAGACTTTTACCTACATTTCTGGAACAGTCTGAGAAAAGTTTATTGTCTGACTAAGCCTGCTATATTACCTGGTGTCTGAGTTATATGACTGGTCAGATGTATAGACTTTCTTATTTTGCCTCACATAATGATTGCTCTTGCTTTTTGCTTCCATTTTAAGATGCCAGAGGAAATAATTGGTCTCTAAAAACAAAATGTAACTCTAAAATTGGTAGCAGCATATTGTGTGTGTTGCTCGGATTTCCAGCATATGCAGATTTTCTCTTGTTAATGACTGGATTTAATTTTATTCTGTTTGATTTCGATCTTTTTCTTCAGTTGAGCACATTTAACATTTGATATGACTTACGCAACAGTGAAATAACTCTCTAGTTTTGTTTGAATACCCAAGTAGGCCTACACATGCTGCAACAAAGATTAAAATGAAATTATCCCCTCTCTTCACAGATAGGTTTCACCACAGTTCGAAAGAGTATTTTTCAAAATATCAATACTACTCAACTGAGAAACAGGGATTTGAATGAAGGTATCACTGGGGATAGTTCTATTGCAAAGCTTTGCCACATCCATGGTTTCTGATCAGATAGTCATCAACCCATCAGTTGCCCTTGATTGATTTGAAAACTGTGGTTTATGAATGAAAGATTCTTGTTTACTTGCAACAACCATCTAACTTTCAGATATTTTTGATTAATATCATGCTTGCAGCATTCCAAAGTTATTCTTCAAATGAATTTATTTTTTTTTTCTGACTGAAAAACAGAAGAATTATCTTATGGGATTGCATGATTGATTATTCTGGTCTATTCTATTCCATTGTACCTACAAAACCCATCCGCTCTGGTGAAATCTGTACCTAGAAAATGTTGTTATTGCTTAAAATTGCTTTGTGCATTCACTGGTCCCTCAGAAACTGCATAGGCACCAAAGCCTTTGACACAGCACATGATTTAAAATAATGCTAGGATGCTTCTCTCAAGATTTTTTTTTGGTGTATGAGGTGCAACATTTGATTTTACCCAGTGAATGGGAGACTCATGATGGAACATGCAAAGGAAACAGGGAAGAACTTTAACATCTTATTTCAGGTTACAAGCTTGTTGCACATTACATCAGAAATAAATTAATAGAAATATTTGCGTAAAAAGTGTCAAAAGCAAAACCTGCTCTTGACAAGATCAACTTTTAAGTTTATTTTCTGGTATTTCCTTCTTTATGAATTTTACCTTTCTTTGCTATAACAATGCATCTTTATAAATGTATATTTCCAATTGTAAATCAAGCATGCCCAATGTAAATGGGCCATTGTTTATGCTAAGCATATATAAGTAAATTTAGCTTTTGTCCTCAATATGTAAAGGTGTACATACCAAAAGCACTCCTTTCCATTTTACACATCTATATAAAGCCAAGGTTGACAAGTTCTTGATTAATAATGGTGTCAAAGGTTATGGAGGGAAGGCAGAATGATGATGCAGACAGAATGGTCCAAATGACCTAGTTCTTCTCCTATGTCTCATGATCTTATGGTCTTATTGACGCAAGTGAAATGGCAAGAAATGCATCTTGCACACCATTTTTTTAAGAGAACCACACTCACCTGTTTCTATTTCTGTAGTGTTCCAAGGATTCCCCCGTAGCAATAATGATCAGATAGACAAAGACAGAATCTATGTTTACTGACACATACCTTAATTGTGAACTTACACAACCAAGTACCTGTGTGCACACCTATTAAGTTCCCCTGAATCTCTGTGAACAAATAAAAGAAAAGGTAATACCCGGGAAAGAAGTCTATGCTGGCTGAGCGTTCCTCATGGTCCTGACCTAATCTCCACATGGTTGACGTGGGGTTATTAACTTCAGCGATCTATGATGGTTCATCTTCAGAGAGTTGTCACAGCTTAACATTCAAAGCTTCTTACTTTTAAACAATTCTTATCAGCTCAAATATTCCACTTCAATCCTGTTGGCTCAAGGTCATCTAACTGACCTGTGCCACATTCTTATTTCCCCTGGTCCTAGCCAGCATCAATTTATTGCCCTCATCCACAAGCAAAAACTACTAATTTATGGCTGTTTGTTTTAAATGTGTTACAAAACCAGTAACCAGCTTGAATTACTCAAGGTAGATACAGACCCCACCATTCACAAACCTGCATGTTGTATAATACCAAAGAACACCTCAAAAATAACTTCTTATTTGGAAATTATCTCTAATCTAGCATTTACCAGAGGTATCTTGTGTTTACTTTTAAAAACTTATTTAATAGGTTTCAATAGATACATTTAATTTCAGAGAAATGTATACAACATACTTCCTGAAATTCTTTTTCTTCACAAACATCCACAAAAACAGAGGAATGCTCCAAAGAATGAATGACAGTTAAATGTTAGAACCCCAAAGCCCACCTGAGCTCCCCTCTCCCATGCATAAGCAGCGGCAAACCAACGAACCCCCTTCCCCACCAACAAAAAAGCAGGTGCACCCTCCAGTGAGCACTCAAGTGGGCAGTAAAGTGTCAATAAAGACACAAACTTACAGTATCCCAAAGACTACTTGTTCGCCCTGTAATTCAACATACGGCAGGCTGTTTCTCTCCCTAATAAGGTAAAAGGAGGTGTCTCCATTTCACTGAGCAGAGCAATTCATTTAGCTGAGCAAAACCAATTCACAAAATAGAGGAAACAGAGCAGCTTCACAGAATGGCAGCCTCCAATCCTTTGACCTCATGGCAAAAGCAAAAACAATTGGTTTGTCTACTTCCACTGACCTTGATTTATTCAAATTCATTGATTTGTATACTGTAGTTCTTTCTGGCTGGCAGTAGTTTTGTTTTAATTCAGAGTGAGTGAGTTATTTGTTACATCCTTTGCATACATGAGGAGTAAAAATCTTTATGATATGTCTCCGTCTAAATGTGCAATCATAGTAATTTATGATAAATAGAACAGTCAATGTAATATAGACTACACTCATATCAGTGTAAGTTAATCAGTCTGATGGCCTGGTGGAAGAAACCCGTTGGTCCTGGCTTTTATGCTGTGGTACCATTTCCTGGATGGTAGCAGCTGGAACAGTTTGTGGTTGGGGTGACTCAGGTCCCCAATGATCCTGTGGGCCCTTTTTACACACCTGTCCTTGTAAATGTCCTGCATCATGGGAAGTTCAGAACTACAGATGTGCTGGGCTGTCCGCACCACTCTCTGTAGTGTGTGTGTGTGTGTGTGTGTGTGTGTGTGTGTGTGTGTGTGTGTGTTACTCTAGAGCATGCAAATGATCTATATTTAGGCTATTTGTTAACGTTAAGAGTTTGAATTTTTATTGTATATATTTCATTTATAAACAACTAATCTTGTGCTTCAAATTCTAGCAGTAAGCCAGTTATCACCAATTGCTACTTTAACTGGATAATTCAACTAGTTCCCCTCCACCAAAGCTCTCCTTTACTTGGCAGAACTTGCTCTTGGCCTGAACAACTTCTCTTTAGATTTTCTAACTTCCTTGAAATCAAAGATATAGCTGTAGGCCTATGCAGTGACTCAATATGTCTGTCTTTTCATTGGCAACACGAACAGTCCTGTTACAAAGATGTTATGTTAGAATTCCCCAACACTTTCTCTGATCACTGCATTGGTACTACATCCAGAACCCATGTGGAACTTGTCAATTTTATCACCTTTAGTACTAACTTTATCATTCCTTCAAATTTACCTGGACAGTTTCCCACACTTCCCTCCCTTTTCTGTATTTCTTTGTGTCCATCTTAGAAAGACAAACTGCATTTACTGTAAATGATTCTCACAGCTATCTAGAGTAAACCACTTCCAACCTGTCTTTTGAAAAGATGTCAAATCTGTCATATTTCATTCCCTCTGCCATATCTGCTCTGAAGGTAAGGCTTTCCACTGAGTGAAAAGTTCTCCTTTGTCAGGAACTGGAGCTTTCTTTCCACAGTGGTTGATAGAGCCATATCTGATATTACTTATTTTTCTCTGACTTCTGCTTGCACACCGACCACCAAGCAGAACAGATATTGATTACCCCTGGTGCTCACCTTTCTGATGATTAGCCTCTGCGTGCAGCACATTATCCTTCGTCATTTCCATGAGCTGATACTGGATCCACTGGCTGCCACGTTTTTCCAACGTACCTTTCTCCATGTTCTACAGTGACCATTCTCTCCATTACTCCCTCTTCCACTTACAACACTCCTACTTTTCCAAGTGGTGTGACACTTGTTTCTATGCCACCTCTGTCACCATAATCCAAAGTCTTAACTGTCTCTTATAAGTGAAGAAAGATTCATGTGCATCTCCTCCAACCTTATCTACTGTATTTAGTGCTTCTGAAGTGGCCTCCTCTATATCAGCAATACCATGTTTAATGTAACCAACAGGATTATAGAGGATCCATGCTCAGTTCACAGTGGACATCGTGAACTCCTGTCTACAAGTCATTTCAGACTCCTCTTTCCATTCCCACACTGACTTATCCTTCATCTTCTCTGGTGCCAGACCTAAACACAAATGAAAAGATCACACTGCCTGGGTAGTTTGCAATGCAATGAATATTGTATATTTCAAAGTTCAGTTACATTATCTCCTGTATTTCCTCTTCTCTCTCCTCTTGATCCACCTCCTTTACTTTCTAAATCGCCCTCAAATCCCCTATCACTCATTTTCATCTCTCTCCCTTCATCTAAACATGTCACTCAACATGTCCTCACTCCTCAATAATTACCATTCTTACCCTAGTTACTTATCATATTACAGTACTACCTTGTGGCCTTTGCATCCACCCGTATCCCTCTCCAGCCTCTGTCTCCATGTTCACACCCTACTCCCCCACATTACTCCATCTGCCCTTTTTTTATTTTCCCTGCTTGCTACCATTGCTCACCCACTTGTTTGTCTGCCAGATATACCCTTCCTTCTTCCCCACATGGTTTTATCTCCCTAATATTTATCTGATTATTACTTTAGAGAGATAGCATGGAAGAGACTTTTCAGCCCAATGAGCCACACTGCCCAGCACCTGACCTGTTTAACACTGGTCAAATTACAGGATAATTTACAATTTACTGGCTAACTTACTAACTGGTACATTTTGAATAAGAAAGAGCAGGATATTTTGTTAACCAAATAATTAATGGGAGGAAACCGGAATATCTGAAGGAAACCCACAATCATGGGGAGAACATACAAGCTCCTTACAGACAGCACCAGAATTGAACTCCAAACTCCAATACCTCAAGCTGTGATAGCATCAAACTAACAACCAGGCTACCATGGTATCTCAATCCTTGACCTCCCTCCTTAATACTGACTGTCTGCCTTCTCCACTCTCAGTGTTGATGCAGGAATTTGGCCTGAAACTTAAATAATTCTGACCTCAGTGGCGGGCAAGTGGTTGGAGAAGACCCAGAGAGACAGGATTTGAGCATTTGGAGAGACATAATCTGACTAGGGATAGTCTGCATTGCTTTGTCGAGGGCAATTACGACCCTGATTGCATTCTTTGAGGATGTAACAAAACACATTGATGAAGGTAGAGCAGTGGATGTAGTGCATATGGATTTCAGTAAGACATTTGATAAGGTTCCCCATGCAAGGCTCCTTCAGAAAGTAAGGAGGCATAGTATCCAAGGAGATCTTGCTTTGTGGATCCAGAATTGGCTTGCCCACAGATGGGAAAGGGTGATTGTAGATGGTTCATATTCTACATGGAGGATGGTGACCAGTGGTGTTCCGCAGGGATCTGTTCTGGGACCCCTCCTCTTTGTGATTTTTATAAATGACCTGGATGAAGAAGCAGAAGAACAACAGGAATTCTGCAGATGCTGGAAATTCAAGCAACATACATCAAAGTTGCTGGTGAACGCAGCAGGCCAAGCAGCATCTCTAGGAACAGGTGCAGTCGACGTTTCAGGCCGAGACCCTTCGTCCTGACGAAGGGTCTCGGCCTGAAACGTCGACTGCACCTGTTCCTAGAGATGCTGCTTGGCCTGCTGCGTTCACCAGCAACTTTGATGAATGTTGTTTGAAGAAGCAGAAGGGTGGGTTAGTAAGTTTGTCGATGTCACAAAAGTTGGGATGTTGTGGATAGTCTGGAGGGTTGTCAAAGGTTATAGCGGGACATCAATAGGATGCAGAACTGGGCTGAAAAGTGGATGATGGACTTCAACTTTAAGTGGTTCATTTTGGTAGATCCAATTTGAAGACAGAATATAATATAAATGGTAAGGCTCTTGGGCAGTGTGGAGAATCTAAGAGATCTTGGGGTCCATGTCGATAGGACACTCAAAGCTGCTGCACAGGTTGGCAGTGTTGTTAAGAAGGTGTATGGTGTGTTGGTATTCATCAATCGTAGGATTGAGTTCAAGAGCTGTGAGGTAATGTTACAGCTATATAAGACCTTGGACAGACCCCAGTTGGAGTACTGTGCTCAGTTCTGGTCATCTCACTACAGGAAGGATGTGGATCCTATAGAGAGTGCAGAGGAGATTTACAAGAATGTTGCCTGTATTGGAGGGCATACCTTATGTGAATAGGTTGAGTGTACTTAGCTTTTTCTCCTTGGAGCAATGAAGGATGAGAGGCAACCTGATAGAGGTTTATAAGATGATGAGGAGCATTGATCATGTGGATAGTCAGAGGCTTTTTTCCCAGGGCTGAAATGGCTAACATGAGGGACATAATTTTAAAGTGCTTGGAAATATGTACCAAGGGGATGTCAGGGGTAAGTTTTTTAGACAGTGGTGAGTGCGTAGAATGCACTTGCATTGGTGGTGGAAGTGTATACAATAGGGTCTTTAAAGAGCTTCTTAGATAGGTACATGGAGCTTAGAAAATAGAGGGCTATGCGTTAAGGAAATTCTAGACAGTCGCTAGAGTAGGTACCTGGACAGCACAACATTGTGGGATGAAGGGCCTGTAATGTGCTATAAATGTCTATGCTCAATGTTAATTCCTTTCCCTCCATGAATGCTGTTTGATCCGTTGAAATCCTCCAGCAGTTTGCTTTTGATCTTGACTGCAGCATCTGCAATCCCTTGTCTCCATCCTAAATCTAATTCTATTCTTTTAATGCACTTAATAACTTAAACAAATGTTATATTATTTTCACAAAGGTATATTCTCATGTTTGTTGTTTTTTCAGATGTATTTACTAATATAGTTGTAGATCATTCATTTCACCAAGCTTGCATATTGTTGTACCCGCAAAAAATGCACTTTGTAGTTACATCTTGGCATTTCATGACCAAATTTCCTTTACTTCACTGAAATAGTGCCATTTTCTAAATGGGGAGAATATCCAAAAATCTTAGATGCAAAGGGACTTGGAAGTCATTGTTGAGACATCCTAAAAGTTAGCTTGGAGGTAGAGTCAGTGGTGAGGAAGGCAATGCAATGTTAGCATTCATTGCGAATGGTATGCTGGCATTTATAGCGAGAGGATTCGAGTACAGGAGCAGGGAGGTACTACTGCAGTTGTACAAGGCCTTGGTGAGACCACACCTGGAGTATTGTGTGCAGTTTTGGTCCCCTAATCTGAGGAAAGACATAGTTGCCATAGAGGGAGTACAAAGAAGGTTCACCAGATTGATTCCTGGGATGGCAGGACTTTCATAAGAAGAAAGACTGGATGAACTGGGCTTGTACTCATTGGAATTTAGAAGATTGAGGGGGGAACTGATTGAAAGGTATAAGATCCTAAAGGGATTGGACAGGCTAGATGCAGGAAGATTGTTCCCGATGTTGGGGAAGTCCAGAACGAGGGGCCACAGTTTGAGGATGGAGGGGAAGCCTTTTAGGACTGAGATTAGGAAAAACTTCTTCACACAGAGGGTGGTGAATCTGTGGAATTCTCTGCCACAGGAAACAGTTGAGGCCAGTTCATTGGCTATATTTAAGAGGGAGTTAGATATGGCCCTTGTGGCTACGGGGGTCAGGGGGTATGGAGGGAAGGCTGGGGCGGGGTTCTGAGTTGGATGATCAGCCATGATCATAATAAATGGCGGTGTAGGCTCGAAGGGCCGAATGGCCTACTCCTGCACCTATTTTCTATGTTTCTATGTTTCTATTTCAGGAGGTCTAAAATACAAGAGAAGTGATGTGATGCTGAGGCTTTATAAGACACTGCCGAGGCCTTAACTTGAGTATTGTGAAGAGTTCTGGTATCCTCATCTAAGAAAAGATGTGCTGGCATTGGATAGGGTTTAGAGGAAATTCACAAGGACGATTCCAGGAATGAAAGGGTTATCATACGAGATACATTTGATGGCTTTGGGTCTGTACTCGCTGGAATTTAAAAGGATGGGGCGGGGCGGGGGGAGAATCTCCTTGAAACCTTTTGAATTTTGAAAGGCCTAGGCAGAGTTGATGTGGAAAGGGTGTTTCCCATAGTGGGGGAGTCTAGGACAAAAAGGCACAGCCTCAGCATAGATGGGCATCCATTTAAAACAGAGATACAGAGACATTTCTTTAGCCAGAGAATGGTAAATTTGTGGAATTTATTACCACAGGCAGCTGTGGAGGCCGGGTCATTGGGTGCATTTAAGGCAAAGCTTGATTGGTTCTTGATTGGACATGGCACCAAAGGTTATGGGGAGAAGGCCTGGGAGTGGGGCTGAAGGGGGAGAAAGGGGATCAACCATGATAGTATGGTGGAGCAGACTCAATTGGCCCTAATTCTACTCCTCTGTCTTATGGTCATATTTCACTAATGAGAAATACGTGAATTAGATTTATTTCAGCAACAGTGATAGCAATTCAACCATGAAGTCTTCAAGTTCTTTACCAAATATTTTGTCCAGTTTAAATTTCCCTGACAGGGAAGTTTCTCAGCATTATGCCAAATCTAACCATTGGTGTTCTGCACCACAGGGTCACTTGCATTGCTGCTCCAGGCATAGTAGGAAAATGGTGAAAATGATCGCTTCTGAGGTAAAACTATGAATATCTGCTGCTCTTTTGCAATTAAGCTAGTGTCAGTTATTATCTGGTTTTAAAAAAATCCCACTCTTTATTATTGAAGCAAATGCCAAGTGAAGGTGCTTTATGTAGCTTAAACTTCTCAATCAAATTTGTAGATACAGGTTTTTGTTTGCTTAAACTACAGAACGATAAGCATGCTCTCTTCTCAAAAATCTTCTATATTCATGCAACTTTAAAAAAAACATAGGTCATATTTTTTCCTGCTCTATTCTGTGAATTCTGGTTATGATCGGAAAGGAACAGATGCAATGCACACATGCAATAAAACAGTACAAATAAATCAATGTGTTGTGATCTGCTGTCATTTTGAATTGCAAAGCCAACAGATTTACTTATCAGACAGTAGTAATAATAATCATAATGAGGAGGAGGGCCTCCCTTAGTCAGAGTTGATCATGGATATTGCGTCTTAGCTGTCTAGATATGGAAGTCTGAAGCGTAACGATATGGAGAGCAAGCTGCTGCCCATGTTGCAAACTCCCCCTCTCCATGCATCAGATAAATCCAGAAACGGCAGATAGTGATAGAGTTTGGTACCAGCAGAGTTGCAGGAGTTGCCAGTTAGCATTGAACTCAATGTAGGTCTGCCTGAGGGACTCCAGCTCCTGATTTTTCCCTCTGGGTTTACTCCCTAAGCCTTCCCCATAAGTGGGTGTAGCCACAAGGCAGCGGAGGTTTGTGATAAGAGTTTTTCTTCCCCGAGATGAGCTGCCAAACATGGTTGATGAGCCCCATCTGCCCGAAGCTACTGGTTTTAAGGTGCTAAACCCTACTTTGCCCCATCTGCTGTCAGTAGAAATGGTTCCGCTGTGCTTATTTAAAGCGCAGGCCACTGGGAGCATTTAACAGCTAGTGGGAGCCTAACACCATTACCACCCTGTATATAAAAACCTTAAGGAATCATAATATTAGTAGTAATAATGCAAAGTCAACCAATTATCAGAACTTTATGAAAGGAAACTACTTCCCTTGCAAAATTGGTCTGCCATTTATATAGTTTAGAATGTGTAAACAAGTACGCACTTTTTATCTTAAATAAATAAAATATGGTCAAGAAATATATTGGATCAAGGTGTTGAATATTCCATTTGCGCTAATTCATACATTATTGCAATGTCACAAATAAAGGTTTAGCACAATTGAATAGTGATGAAATGTAAACATTATTCTACAACATAACCAGACATTTAAATCTTGTGACATTGGATGATGTGTTTTTGTTCTGACTAGAACCTAAAGGCTGCATATCTTATGCACTGATTAACATGTTTATGCATAAACTATAAACAACCGTGAGCTTTTGAAATCCAGGAAGTACACTGAAGCAATAAACCACAAAAATATCTGAGGTGTATCTTCCAGGTTTCACTTATTTTCTTGTTACAAAGAAATGAAAATCTCCGGAAGAGGGTCAAGGGATACTTAAAATAGCTGGAAATTAGCTGAAGGATCAGTAGATAATTACTGTATTCCGCATGATTGAACATGCTGCTTGGTTCATTGAAGAAGAATCTATCCTTATTTGCATACTTAAAATGTTAAATTGTAGTTAAGCAGCACCCACACACGTGAAATCAGTCTTGGTTACAGCTCATTTTACTCTTGATTTCATACAGAAAATAGTTTAACTATTTACACACAGAAGTGATTTTACTTAATCTGTCTGATTTGTTTCAGATTTGTTACTCCTTTTGAATTCAGGAGGGATAGTATCGTAAAATTGTTAAATATATTTGTGTGATGTTGCAGTGAAAATTTATTTTCCTGTCTCATTTGCTTGTCATATTAAGAAATTACCATTATCAATTGATCATTGAAAAGAGTCAACTAACTTCCATTTTACTGCAGAAACTGTTGACATTGGAAAAAAAGAAGCAACAAATTTTGTCACAGCAACAACACAGCTAATACTTTTTTCCATAACGAACTCCAAAATCGCAAATAGTTTAGTTGAAATACCAATTTTAAATAAATAGCTGGACATTTTTTTTTGGAACATGGATTTAGAATCAGCAAGAATTCCTTAAATGACCATTCTGAATTTTTATTTTGAAAAAGATTTTGCGCATCTTAACGGCTGGAGGCAAATGTTTTGTGACAGCCATCTCTTCAACAGGCATGGATTATTTTGACACTACTGGCTGCTTCATCATTGCTTTGAAGACTATGACATGGTTCTGAGGAAGTTGGAGGTGTTGTTTTGGAGGTAGGAATAACCATTTTAAATGAGACTTTTTTAAGTACTTACTGGTGTTGCATGCTGCTAAGGTAATATAACAAAGTATTAGAATAATAATACCATTGAAACAACAATTCAGATGCTTGAATTACTCTAAGTCAGATATAACACTTCATCATTGTCTATTGTATTCTGTACGTCGTGCATAAAACACAAGATTAGAAGTTACCTAATTTACCTCAAAAAAATGGAATAAAGACATTAATAGATAGTAAAATAACAGGATAAGGGTTAAAGATAGGAGGAAGTTATGAGAGACCCGCTGTAGATTTGACCAATCAAAACTTGTGCATTGTTAGAATATATGGGTATTGGATATGTACCTACCACATCATCTTCAATCATCTGTATGCCCTGCTGGACATGGTTTCTGTTAAAAGTGCCCTGCAAAGGGCCAGCATGTTCTTCTTCATGCCACTGAACCCAAAAACATGTCAATCATTACCAACAGTCTATTTTCATAAGCAGCCAATTTCTTCTTAAGGACAGAAGAAGCTGTCTGACTACAATGTTGTTGTTTCCCCAGAGGTGTATGTGCCATGGTAAAATGGCTGCCTGTACTTATTTGTGAGATATGAAAGTGCATGTAAAAGTGCATAATTATATTTATTGCTTAGTTATTTATTATTAATATTACATTCTTTTTGTATTTGCAGTTTGTTCTCTTTCACACACTGGTTCAATGCCCAGGTTAGTATGATCTTTCATTGACTCTATTCATTGAAGCTGAATAGGCTAAAGGTAGATCAATCTCCCAGACCAGATTGAATGCACCCTTGTGTTCTGAAGGAAGTAGCTGTGGAGATTGCGGAGGCATTAGTAATGTTCTTTCAAAAGTCAATAGATTCTGGCGTGGTTCCGGAGGACTGGAAGATTGCAAATGTCACTCTGCTATTTAAGAAGGAAGCAAGGAAGCAAAAAGGAAATTATAGACCCGTTAGCTTGACATCGGTGGTTGGGAAGTTGTTGGAGTCGACTGTCAAGGCTAAGGTTACGGAGTACCTGGAGGCATATGACAATATAGGCTGAACTCAGCATGGTTTCCTTAAAGGGAAATCCTGCCTGACAAACCTATTGCAATTTTTTGAGGAAATTACAAGTAGGCTAGACAAAGGAAATGCAGTGGATGTTGTGTATCTGGATTTTCAGAAGGCCTCTGATAAGGTGCTGCACATGAGGCTGCTAAATAAGGTATCAGCCCATGGAATTACGGGAAAGTTACATACGTGGATGGAGCATTGGCTAATTGGCGGGAAACAGAGTGGGAATAAAGGGATTCCATTCTGGTTGGCTGCTGGTTACTGGTGGTGTAACACAGGGGTCCGTGTTGGGGCCGCTTCTTTTTACATTGTACATCAAAGATTTGGATTATGGAATAGATAACTTTGTGGCTAAGTTTGCTGATGATACAAAGATAGGTGGAGGGGCTGGCAGTGTTGAGGAAACAGTCTGCAGAGAGACTTTGATAGATTGGGAGAATGGGCAAAGAAGTGGCAAATGAAATACAATGTTGGAAAGTGTATGATTATGCACTTTGGTAGAAGAAACAAACAGGCAGACTTTTATTCAAATGGAGAGAGAATTCTGAGATGAAACTGGACTTGGGAGTCCTCGTACAGGATACCCTTAAGGTTAACCTCCAGGTTGAGTTGGTGGTGAAGAAGGCGAATGCAATGTTGGCATTCATTTCTAGAGGAATAGAGTATAAGAGCAGAGATGTAATATTGAGCCTCTATAAGGCACTGGTGAGACCTCACTTGGAGTACTGTGTGCAGTTTTGGGCTCCTTATTGAAGAAAGTATGTGCTGACGTTGGAGAGGGTTCAGAGAAGATTCACTAGAATGATTTCGGGAATGAGAGGGTTAACATAAGAGGAACGTTTGACTGCAGTTGGACTGTACTCCTTGGAGTTTAGAAGAATGAGGGGGGACCTCATAGAAACATTTCGAATGTTGAAAGGCATGGACAGAGTGGTTGTAGCAAAGTTGTTTCCCATGGTGGGGAAGTCTAGTACGAGAGGACATGACTTAAGGATTGAAGGGTGCCCATTCAGAACAGAGATGTGAAGAAATTTTTTCAGGCAGAGGGTGGTGAACTTGTGGAATTTGTTGCCACAGACGGCAGTGGAGGCCAAGTCATTGGGTGTATTTAAGGCAGAGATTGATAGGTATCTGAGTAGCCAGGGCATCAAAGGTTATAGTGAGAAGGCGGGGGAGTGGGACTAAATGGGGGAATGGATCAGCTTATGATAAAATGGTGGAGCAGACCCGATGGGCCAAATGGCCGACTTCTGCTCCTTTGTCTTACGGTCTTAGTATTCTTTTATGGATTTATTGAATATGCCCTGCAAGATAATGAATCTTAAGGCTGTATATGGTGACATCTATGTACTCTGATAATAAATTTACTTTGAACTTTGTAAAGTAGTGTAAGCTTGCAAAGCCATTGTTGGGCAAAAGGATGTTAAGCAGGAACACAATTGATTGTGCATTTTGCGAAGTGTGACAGAGGTGTAGGACACTGAGCAGAGTGAAAAACAAACGCTCTACTCTAAAAGCTCCGTATATTGAACTTGACCACATAAATATGGTCAATATTTTCCGTTTTCTGCCAGCATTGATGTTAGTTGCTACCTTCAGCTTGTGATGTTTCACAGTATTTCAGCGGGTTCCTGTGTCTAATAGAAGAGGAGTACCTCTCCTTTCTGTTTTATCTAAGACAGTGCAACTTCAAAGCTGCTTTGTCCTTTCTCTGTTACCACTGCTCACTACTGCACAGTTGGGGAAAAAAGAAGTCCCTTTGCTTTGCAGAAACTGACTGAAATCCTGACAGTACCACGTGTTTCAGCTGGAGCAAATAATACTCAAAATTGCAACTAAGACCTGCCACACCAAAATACAGTGAAGCTCCAATAATCTGGCATCTAAGAAAATGATATTGGCTAACATACCCATCCAGAATCTGATCCAGGAGTCCAGAACGCAAGTCTGATTTGTAGTCAGACCTGGGGTTGAGGTCAAGAATACCAGCATTCATAAACATGGGTGGATTTGCAAATAGAGCCAAGGTTTGGACTGCTTATACATTTCTTGCTCTTTCTGAACTCAATGTTTAATTGGACAATACACTCAAAATACCTCCTGTACCTAATAAAGTGGCCACTGTGTGTACAGTCATTGTATTCTGATCCTGTTGCCCATCTACTTCAAGGTTTGACGTGCTGTGCATTCAGTGATGCTCTTCTGCACACACAATGGTAGCACATGCTTATTTGAGTTACTGTTGGCTTCCTATTAGTTTGAACCAGTCTTATCATTCTAACATTCCTCATTAACAAGGTGTTTTCACACACATAAATGCTGCACCATTCTCTGTAAACTCCAGAGACTATTGAGTGTGAAAATTCCAAGAGATCAGTGATTTTAGAGATACTCAAACCACCCCATCTGGCACCAGTAACCAGTCAAAGTTACTTAGATCATATTTCTTCCCCATTCTGATGTTTGGTCTGAATATCAACTGAACCTCTTGACCAGTACATGCATTTACTTGGACTTTCAGAAGGTGCCGCACATGAGGCTGCTTAACATGATAATTCTCATGACATTGCAGGACAGATAATGGGATAGACAGAGGAATGGCTGACAGACAGGAGGCAGTAACTGGGGATAAAGGGGGCCTTTTCTGGTTGGCTGCCAGTGACTAGTGGTGTTCCTCAGGAGTCAGTATTGGGACTGCTACTTTTCACATTGTTTGTTAATGAAGTAGATAATGGAATTGATGGCTTGGTGACAAAGTTTACAGATGAAGTGAAGCTAGGTGGAGGGGTAGGTACTCCTGAGGAAGCAATATGATTGCAGAAGGTCTTAGACAAATTGGAAGAATGGACAAAAAGTTGGCTGGTGGAATACTATGCTGGGAAATGTATAATACATTTTAGAAAAAGGAACAAAAGTGCAGACTTTTATCAAAATGGCCAGAAATTTTAAACATGAGAGGTGGAAACGGGCTTAGAAATCCTAGTGCAAGACTCCCAGAAGGTTAATTTACATGTGGTAAAGAAGGAAAATGCAATGTTGGCATTCATTTCAAGAAGAATTTAGATTAGATTAGATTAGATTAGATTCAACTTTATTGTCATTGTGCCAAGTACAGATGCAAAGCCAATGAAATGCAGTTAGCATCTAACCAGAAATGCAAAGAACAGTGTTATTTACAAAATAACTGCCAATAAAAAGTAAGTGCTACAGCACACAAATATAAAAGTACTGAGACAGTACAATATCGGTGCAATACTGCTTAGCGCTGTGATGTGAGGTTCAGCAGGGTCACAGCCTCAGGGAAGAAGCTCTTCCTGTGCCTGCTGATGCGGAAGCGGAGACTCCTGTAGCGCCTACCGGATGGGAGGAGAGTAAAAAGTCCAAGATTAGGGTGAGATGCATCCTTGATAATGCTTTTCGCCCTGCCCAGGCAGCGTTTATGGTAGATGTTCTCAATGGTGGGCAATTGGGTGCCAATAATCCGCTGGGCAGTTTTCACCACACGCTGGAGTGCTTTGTGGTCCGATACAGGACAATTGCCA
Organism: Mobula hypostoma; assembly: GCF_963921235.1. Taxonomy (NCBI): domain Eukaryota; kingdom Metazoa; phylum Chordata; class Chondrichthyes; order Myliobatiformes; family Myliobatidae; genus Mobula; species Mobula hypostoma. Next base: position 9,490,091 of record NC_086103.1, read on the forward strand.
TATCACACTGAGATACAGTTGGTGAGTATGCTCTCAATGGTACAGCGTTAAAAGTCTGTCAGTATCCTGGGACAGAGGTGAGCTTTCTTGATGCTTCACAGGAAACAAAGGTGCTGTTGCGCCTTTTTGATCAGGATGAATAGAATGTAAAAGCAAAGAGATAATGCTGAGGCTTTATAAGACACTGGTCAGACTACACCTGGAGTATTGTCAACAGCTTTCGGCCCCATATCTCAGAAAGGATGTGTTGTCATTGGAGGGATTCCAGAGGATGTTCACGAGGATGATTCCAGGAATGAAGGGGTTAACATATAAGGATCTTTTGGCAGCTTTGGGCCTGTTCTCACTGAAATTTAGCAGAATTTGGAGGTGGATCTTATTGAAACCTACTGAATGTTGAAAGGACTCGACAAGGTGAATGTGGAAAGACTGTTTCCTATGCAGGATGTGTCCTTAACTAGAGGACAGAGCCTCAACATTGGGGTGTGACCTTTTAGAACAGAGGTAAGGAGAATTTTTATTAGCCAAAGTGTCGTGAATCTGCGGAATGGTCTGCCACACACAGCTGTGGAGGCCAAGACCATGGGTATTTTTAAGCAAAATTATTAAGTTTCCTGATTGGTCGGGGGTATCAAAGGTTACGGAAAGAAGGCAGGTGTATGCGGTTGAATGGGATTCAGCTGTGATGAAATGGCAGAGCAGATTTGATGGGTTGAATGGCATAATTCTGCTCCGTTGTCTTATGGTCTATTGTCTGTCTGCTTTTATGTATTGAGTTGCTGCCATATGATTGGTTGATTATACATATGCATGAATGTTCAGGTGTACTGGTGTACCTAATGAAGTCACCATTACTACAGAGTATTTTTTATAAAAGTGAAATAAATGTTTTCAGTGTTAATAGATGGCACCCTATATAAGGAAAATCTGCTATTCCAATGTTACTAAAAATCCAAAGGATGAGGGATTATTAAAGATTTACTGTACTTGGCACTAGATTGATCAATATTATGAGGTGCTTGTGTGAGCTAATGTGCTTAAATTAGTTTAGGACAAGCGCACATGCAATTCTATTCCATGTTTTACAGTGTGGTGCAATTTCTCCCGAAGGTTCTCCTCTGCAGATAGCCATGATTTGACAATATTTCTGTCATCTTTAAGCATTACAATGATTCAACACTTAAAATGTATTCACAAATAATATACATTGAGGATAATTTTAAACCTACTAGTGAAGTTCAAAACGGTGGCAACCAATCAACTCTGAACCTGTCTTTATTTATTAGATGAGTATATCAAAGTCAGCTCTATTATGATAGCTGTTGTCTTCTTGACTGTCAGTCAACTGAGATTGTTGATATCTAGTTTGTGCTGTTCCCACTTCCTTGGTTGTTCTTAAATTGAAACTGTATGTGGTGTTGTCATTTCTAAACCAGTTAAAATTCCTATAAATGTCAATCAGGGATAATAGTTAAACAAAATTCTGTTGCTAGAATTCAGTCTTGTACTATTTTATTGGTGACTCAAGAGCAATTTATTTTAAAACATTTCCAAAATATCAGAGCAGGGAATTTGAAATGAATAGGTATTATCATACATAGTGATTTAATGTTCAGAAATTGACTTCACATTGTCATTATCAAGTATTCTTCTTTGACATAGCACATAAAATTAGCCAGCATCCAAACACAAATCAACAATCCTTGTATAACAAATAAATTTGCATTGTTTCTCTCCTTTTCTGAACAGACTTACACCAAATGATATCAGCTGCTAAAAGTGCTATTTCAAATTATAATTTCTAGAAATGTGATAATGAACTGATGATAAAATCCACTGTATATGCCCTAAAGGCTATACAAATATTATTGTGGTGAATATCATATTAAACTTTTGACAAGTTTGCCACATTACTGAAAATGAGTGTTGAAATTGGATGTTGTCCACATTGAAAAGGAAACATAAACAAAGGAATGATCCAAGAAACTTGATGGTTTCACATGGATTTATGACTTGTTACATTATGATCCAAGTAGCATCAGCAATTTGTGAAAGAAGAAAGGGTTTTAAAGAAACACAACATGCCTATTTAGTGTAATAATTGACAAAAAATTTAGTTCACTGATTTGAAGTTGGTGTCATTGAGTTTTCTCTTATTTCATGAGCATCATTACCTATTGATTAGTTGTCAAATGTCAGAAGGCACTCCTAAAGGAACTATAGAAAAAGATTTTATCCCCTCCTAAATACACAGCTACAAATTACAACTAGCCCTTTCCTTAAATTGACTTGCTTTGAATACAAATATAAAACCCCTTTTTTGTGTGTTCTTGCTTTGGAAGCTGTCGTCTAAGTCACAATACTGTAATTCCATAATTCTATCCTAAGAAGCAAGGTCATCTGAAGATTTCATCCACATTCTTGTACACTGGTCACTTTGATAATTTTAGTATAACTGCCCAGTTCTCACCCATTATAAACTTGCAGCTAATTCCAATCTTGGGAATTTCTATCCTAACTAATTACATTTCCTCATTCATTGATTAAACTTGTACTCACTGATCTTGGCACTGCAATAATAATTTAAAATTCTTAGTTGTTGGAAAGTCCCTCCACATCCTTACTCCTTCATCCTCTACTGGCCTGAAGCCAGCTCCTTCACCAAATGAGTGACTGAGTCATAGAGAGATATTACACAGAAGCAGGCCTCAGAAACAACCAACAAAAGGGTCTCAGCCCAAAATGTCGACTGTATTTTTTCCATAGATGTTGCCTGGCCTGCCGGGCTCCTCCAGCATTTTGTGTGTGTTGCTTGAATTTCCAGCATCTTCTGATCTTCTCTTGTTTGTGATTTATATCAATCCAATTTTAATCCCATTTTTATTCTCTCTGTATTCCCATCAATTCTCCACTCATCTACATATGCACTGGGATTGTTTATAAAGGTGGAGCAACCTAACAACCTGCACATTTTTTCCAATGAGTGAGACAACTGGAGTATACAGAAGAAATCCGTGAAGTCACAGGGATGCCAGAAATGAATCTGGGTCTTTGTGTTGTTCAGCTGTGCCAAAGCACTGCCATTGATTTCTGTTCTTTCAGTTCTGGTAACCTGCATATCTGTGTTTTTCTACAATTCTTTATTGAAAGTTTGAAGTAATTTTATAATCAAAGTACATATGTCAGCATATACAATCCAGAGATTCTTTACTTGTGGGCATACTCCATAAATCCAATAACCATAATAGAATTAGCAAAAGACCGGCCAGCAGGCCAGACAGTGAGTGCACAGAAGAGAACGAACTGTGTAAATACAAAAAGAAAGGAAAAAAAGAAATTATAATAACAACAATATTAATAAATAATAAGTAGCAAAAACATGAGAGTCCATAGTTTGTAGGAAATGTTCACTGATGGGACAATAATCATTCCTGAACCTGGTGGTGTGGATCCTGAGGCTCCTGCAGCTTCTTCTTGATGGCAACAAGAAGAGAGTATTGAATATCATTACTCCAGGGCCTTAACTTTAAACTTGGAAGCATCAGGTTTGGGGAACAAACACTCCCCTTGCCTGCCTGCCTTTTCCTTTCACCAATCTTTTGGCTCCCGGCTATCATATGCATTTCAGTTCGGTGACAACGATTTTTTTAAATTACTCTCCTGTAAATTATCTTGGAATGTTCAATTATGATTAAATATTTTTGTGAATTGAAGCTGTTCACTACTTCCTGATAAAGCTCACAGCAAAACTATGAGTGTACAAGGATTGTTTAATTTCTTATTCTAGAAATTCTGTGTTGGGTGCCACCAGTGAGTTTAAATGAAATATCAAGATCACCGTCATTACTAAATTCATTGATGCAGGCATGTCACATTAGTCATAATTATTTTGCACTGGTAATAGGATTCACACAGAGCAGTGGTAATTTCAGACTCTGAATGCTTTTAGGCAGCGATTTATCCGGGAATAAATGTATGAAAACAAACTGCCTTGATAAGAGAAATATATATCAGTTCTCTAGTGAGAAGTTGCTTTCAGTCAATTCATAGAGTTGCTTGGGAACTCATACAATTTCCCAGTTAAGGACTCGATGCTCTCAATATTAATTATCATTATTTTGTTTTTCTATTTAGATTTGCACAATCTGTTGTCTTTTGCACATTGTTTGTCATTGTGTATAGTTTTCATTGATTATATTATGTTTCTTTGCATCTACTGTTGATTGCAAAGAAATGAATCTCAGGCTGACAAATGGTGACATTCACTGTATGTACTTGGATTATAAATTTTACTTTAAACTTTGTACTTTGAATGGACTTGCACATGGAAACAAGAAGAGATTATGTGATCAAAATGTGTGCAAAAGTTACATTATGTATCTGAGTGCAATTAGGCTTGCATGCAATTTGAAGATGCAACTACAAAAATTTTGGCACGTTTTGTTTTATGCATGTTGTTTACTTATTTTTGGAAACAATCCAAGTGTTCAGAAGGAAACACCATATTAAACCTGAATACTGGTGGTTATTGAGCACACCTAAAGCTTTCATGTCATGTCTAACCTAAAGATGTTTAACTGCCATTATAGAAAATGTGGACCGTTGCATATCAATTCATTTATATCCCAATTTCAATATTTAAACTTTGCATTAAAAGCCTCTTCCTTTAGAACCTTCCTTTGCTCAAAACACACTAGAGTTCTGCTTGATATTTGCATCTATCACTCCCAACAGTTCGTCATTGGCTAGTATGCTTTCAAAAGCCCAGAGATCTGTGGGTCCCACTCTAATATTCTCTGCTTCTTTATTCGTTGTCACTTTAAAATCCACCTTTAATTAATTCATTCTGATATTTCCACCTTTGGCTCAGAGCCAAATTTTTTTCAGTGGTTTAAAATCAAGAACAAAAATAAGAAACTGGAGATTTCATAAGAATGAAATCAAAATCGAAAGTATATGAAGAACTCGGCAGATCACGTAGCATATGGGAAAAGAAAAATGCAACAAGGTGGAAAAGACAAAACAGTTTGATTGCAGAGAAGGTCAGGAATAGATAGTAGAGAGGGAATATTTCTGATAGGATGAGGTCAGGCACTATCAATCAAATAGGCTACTTTATCAATGCATCCCAGTCAATCTTGACTCACCCTATCAGAGATATATATTCCTTTTGTTCTATCCATCCCTCTGCAACACTCTGCAATTTAAAACTAACTTGTGTTTCCCCTTTCCAAGTTCTAATGAAAAGTATTTCATTTGAAACAGTATCTTTGTTACTCTGTCCACAGATGTTGCTTGAACAGCTGAGTGTTTCCAGTATTTTAAGCTTTTTTTTATTCAATGACCGTCTGGTATTGATGAAAACTACCAACTGCAACTGAGCTAATGCATTCAATTTCACATAATTGTTAACAGTAGTTAAAAGAGAAAATGTTTACTCATCAAGCAACGAATAAAGAGAGATTATCTGTGTGAAGGAAGCTGTACAGTAAGTAATAAAAAGTTTAGACATTAATAACCACATCCATAGTAAAGATTGTCCTGGTCACGTTTACTTAAACATGCAAAAAACAGAATACATCTGAAAATAGACTAAGCATAAAAGATTACATTAGATGTCATTGAGAAGGAAAGCCACCTTTGGTACAAATTTAACAAAAATGCATAGTTGCCGCAGGTGAACGGAGAAAATTACGTATTTCTGTTATTACTGATCTCACAAATGCACATTATGATTCAGATAAATATTAAGCAGTAACAATCTGACTTGGCCCAGATGAGTAGCTGAAGCCAGCTTATCGTTTCATCCACATTTTGTTAGATACACAGTGATGTACTTCGCTCTGCTTACAAATTTAAAGAAAATTCTTTCACTAATCTTTCCACATGATGTAAAATCTGTTTAGTTACATTATTTTCTTCAACTTTGAACACAGAGAAAAATGTATCCCATCGTCAGCTGTTTATGTACCATAAAAATAATGGTGTGTACATGCTGTTCTTCAATATTAATTCCCAATTTGTTGGGACATGAAGAAACTGCAGCCATTAGTTTGGCATGACATGCATTAATTCAAGAATTGCTACATTCAAACTCCCGTGGAATAAAACTGCTTATGTTGGCACTGGAAATAATCACTGCTTAATACAGATTATAGATTTTGTGCATATTTGTTTTCACCCAGTTCGAGTCAATTTGGATTGCATCTCCAGGTGATCAATGATCAATATTCATTAATGACATGTATAATTTATCATCTTAATATGGTTAATCTGTTCTGCAGTCAGACCCTAAGTTATGACACCAAGGGCATGTAAACTGAAAATACATTTTCATTATGGGCATTGTCTTAGTTTCACATATTAGCAAAATGCTACTTTTTATAGATCATTTGTAACTTGTTTTTGTGATTGACTTTCCGTGCATTTACAGTCGAACATACAAGAAGTGAATGTTGCCTGACAGAAGAAATAAAGCCAAGCTAAATAAAAGCATTGAACTAAAATTATTATAAAACATCCAAGACAACAAGTTAGCATTTGAGTACACACAACAATATCTCTTCCAAATGTGACTTTAGATTTAATTTACAGAACCCTTGTGTCTACCCCGCTGATCTGACTTGGATACTGAGAGTACTCAGATTAATGTGACAAGAGGCATTACTCGTTTTGAGGCTCCTCAGTGGTACTTTTACTTCCCCGTTTTTCTGAGCGTTTAGTGCGCTTCTTCTTCTTCTTCGTTGAAGAGGCGGAATGTTGCCGGTCCTGCTTGACATCTTTGTCCTGCATTCTGGAGAGCATGACCGGGCTACCGCCCAAGTAGATGTTAGATTGATACTCATCACGTTCCATGGTGTCAGCATTCTGTGATGCATACCTGGGAGCCCAACTTGGTATACCGTCTTCAAGATCTGGAGATGCTTTAATGTAATCCACATCTGTTGAATGAACAATGCATGGATATAATCATTACTTAGTCTCTTTAGATCTAGTTTCTCAATATATGGTTAGAATGTATTCATGGATATTCATCTGGAAGGTGAGCATATATTTAGTATCACCAACCATGGACAAATGTCTATTCAGTATTTTCATTTCTGTTGCATATTCATCTACCAACCATTCTCCTTGACTTTTCCAGTATATGTACTGCTGCATTTACTGATAGTTCTGTCCTTTCGATCTCCTGTACTTGATTTTCTCTTTTCTGTCAGGTCTCATCCTTTCAAAAACTCCTGTCAATGCCCCATTACAGCTACTATTATCTATGCTTCATGAATTAATATTGTCCATTAGCATGCATATAACATAAATTAACTATGCAAAGCAATGAAACATCCAAGTTATGCTTCACTTCTAATTTCCTACAGTTTAATTGTAAAGATGCAAACGTTCTTGTGTAGTATATTAATCGTACCTTTATGCCACATTTATGATCTCTTTAAAAGTTTGGAAACAAGAAAATCTCAAATTAGTTCATGTTTGAACTTAATTTTACTTATCTAAACCAATCATTCTCTGTCATTTTCCATTTTCCATTTGTGCTCAGTCATGCATTATCTTGACATAATCAAGGCCTTGGCCTACAGCTACATTCATTATTTTCTTCTCAGATTTAAAAATGTGTCATCCATAGAAAACTTACTTCAGGCATTTTTTTTCTGCACCAATTTTTCTGTTGCATGCCTATTTTTAATTAGGAAGGAAATGAATTACATTTGTACGGCATTTTTGATTTCTCCAGAATGCCCTACAGGATCCTTACTATCAAATAATTACTGCAGAATAAATTCATTTCTGTATTTCAGGAAAATACGATATATAATTTGTGCACCATACCATCCCTCAATCAAAAATGATCAACTAAATTGCTTTGTAGTTTCTGTTCATTTGTTTCATGTGGTGTTGGTATTGCTGACAAGTACAGAAATTATCGAATAAAGGGCAAAAGGATAGGGTGATGAATGCATAAAATGCTGAGTGAACAAAACTCTTTCATCGTTTTGGAGTCTTGTGCAATGACCAATCAGTTCCTCATTTTATTGTAAAAACAGAAATTGCTGGAACTACTCAGCAGGTTAGGCCACATCTCTGGAAGAGAAAGATTCTTTTAGATGCTAGACCATTTCTCAGAACCCAAGGCCAGAAACATTGACTATTTTTCGATCCACAGATACTACCTGATGTGCTGGGTGTTTCCATCATCTTCAGCTTTTCAGTTTCAGAAGTCCAGCAGCTACAATTTTTGCTTACCTTTCCATTTATTGCGGATAGAAAAGTGAGAGAGGAGCATGGATAAGCAGATGGAAGCAACATACATGAGAGGGAGAGGGACAGAGAAGGGGAGTAGAAAAAGCAATGATCATAGGAAAATGCTTGACAACACAATAGAGGAACAGGGATGTAGTCTATTGTACAAAAGCCTGAAAACATGCACCAACCTTAAAGACAGCATTCATTATTTTAAGATTAATAAGCAGTCCTCGAGTGCAATAAAATGGACTCTTGACCTCACAATCCTTCTTATGTTCTCGCAACTTATTGTCCTCTTGCACTGCATTTTCTCTGTAACAATGTATTCTGTATTCTGTTTTTGCTTTCCGTTGTACGACATCAATGCAATGATGTGATGACATAATTGTAGAGATGGCATATAACACAAAGTTTTTACTGTAGCTCAGTGTTGTGCTAATAAACCAATTTACCGATCAGAATCAGAATCAGGTTTATTATCACCGGCATGTGTTGTGAAATGTGTAAACTTAGCAGCAGCAGTTCAATGCAATATATAATATAAAAGAAATAAAAGTTAAAAAAAAAGTAAATCAATTACAGTATCTGTGTATTGAATAGATTAAAAATCGTGCAAAAACAGAAATAATATATATTTTAAAAATGAGGTTCAATAGACATTCAAAAACTGAGCAAAATTTACCCTGAATGTAACTATGCCAGCCACTAAGCAGTTTGAATCTCATCCCTTCCTTCAAACTCTCGGCAAAATTTGACTTCACCTGCACAGACATCTGATATTTAGACAGTTCCAGCATGTTTTGTATCATGGTTTAGTGGAATTTTTGGAGCACCAAAGTATTGATTTCAGTTTTCAGTACTGGATGTGAACTGGTGTAAGTAACCCTTATGCTGAATCTGCCTTCCAATATCATCAGTGCCATGTAAATTAATCATTTTCCCATAACACAAACAGCACAATAAAAAAGATCTCCAGCACACTTTTACCTCTTTTGTTCTTCCACTAAAGTCAAATTTTTCAATTGAAGCATACAATACAAAGCTTGTGAGTTAACCTTGGCAAAGGCACAGACTATGTATGAGCAAATTTCTGCAGAAGAGAGCACTTTAACTGGTTGCATCAGTGTTTGGTATGGAGGGGCGACTGCACAGGATCAGAAAAAATGGCAGATGGTTGTGAACTCAGTAAAATCCATCATGGACACTGGACACCCCAACATAAGGAAAATTTCGAAAAGGTGGCATCCATTATTAAGGACCTCCACCACTCAGGATATGCACTCAATGCTTTACGAACAACTGCTTCCCCTTTGCCATCAGGTTTCTGAATGGTCCATGAACACTACCTCAATATTTTTGCTCTCTTTTTGCACTATTCCTATATTGTATTACATAATACATATAATATCATGTTGTATAATATTATACTATATTGCAAGGTATTATATTATTTATCATATTGTAATCTATCTTATCTCTTCCTAAGAAACCTGGAGCAATAGAATGTGAATTACGTACGATCATAAGTTTAATGAGTCATATCACCAAGATACTTTTAAGAATTTTGATGACAAGAGCTAAAAGTAAGATACAAGCTGAAATAGGCAAAGAATAATGTGGTTTTCTGAAAGACAAAGGTACAGGAAATGCAATATTGACGTTAAGGATACTATCGGAATGAGCTATTCAAGTGCAAAAAGATTTGTTTGTTTACTTGATCAACTACACAAAAGCATTTGATAAAGTGAAGCACAATAAGTTATTTGAAATATTACAGAAAACTCTAGATCTAGATTCGAAAGACCTCTGCCTAATCAGAAATCTGTACTGGGAACAAACTGCCGCTGTAAGAATAGATGGAGAAGTGAGTCAGTTTTCGAAAATCAGGAGAGACGTTAGACAAGGGTGCGTTTTCTCCCCTGATTTATTTAATGTGTACAGTGAAACAATATTACAAAAAATAAGAGACATCTTGGGAATCAAAGTTGGTGGTGAAAACATCAATAATTTCAGATATGCACATGACACTGTGTTAATTGCAAGTAGGGAGGAGGAACTACAAAACTTAATTGATATAACTGCTGAAGAAAGTGCAAAAATGTGCCTATCTATCAATTGCAAAAAGACAGAATGTATGGTGATATCCAAAAAGAAAGAGAATCCTATCTGCAGGCTGAGAATAAATGGGGAAGATATAAAACAAGCACAGAACTTTTGCTACTTAGGAAGCTGGGTGACATCAGACGGCAGGTGCGACTTGGACATGAAAAGAAGAATAGGGATGGAAAAAGACACCTTTACGAGAATGAAGAGTATACTGACCAACACTAAACTAGGCATGACAATGCGCCTTAGAGTACTGAAATGTTACGTTTATCCAGTTATGTTATATGGCTCAGAATGTTGGACAATATCTAGTAACATGAGGAAACAAATTGTAGCAGCAGAGATGTGGTTTTTGAGGAGGATGCAAAGAATATCATGGACAAAACGAATATCTGACGAGGATGTCGTGAACAGAGCAAACAGAAAAAGAGAAATAATGTATGAGTTCATGAAAAGGCAACGTAACTTCATTGGACATGTGATTGGGAAAGAGAAGTTAGAAAGCACGGTAATTATGGGAGAGATGAAGGGAAGAAAGCAAGGGAAAAACAAAGACAAATGATGATGGAGACAGCAGCCAGAGAACTGAAAATGAATACTAATGAATTGATCCACTTGACCCGAAACAGGAGTGTGTGGGCCACGGCAGTCAAAGCTCAAACTGGGCACGGCACCTGATGATGATGATGATGATGATGAATCTATCTTAAACCGTACCGCTGCCAGAAAACAATAAATTTTACATCATATGTTAATGATACTAAGCCTGGTCCTGATTCTAAGTCTGGCCCTTCCACCAGTTTTCAGCAAACAGAAAAATGTTGCATGAAATTTCTTTTGTCACAACTGGCTACCTCATGTATTGACACATCGGTCTGTTTCACCATCTCAGTTCTTTACAGAGGCAGATATACTGTAGGTACAGAGGCAGCTTAGGGCATTCTAGTTTCTCAATTCTCCCTCAACCCACAGAAGAGGCTGCTATCCAGCTTCATTAAAGCCCATGCTAATCCAAGTACAATTCACTCCTTCTGCTACTCCTGGCTTTGGTGATAGTGCTGTGCTAGCTACCAGTGTTGTCAGGACTTTTAAGCTTTTAACAATAGCAGCACACCCACACAGAAGGAGTATCTGGCATCCTTTCTTTACCTTCTCTTTTTTATGCTGCTGTTCCAGTGAGGGTGAATAAGGCTTCCAGTAAGAATATGACATGCTCGGTCCCTGAGTAACATTGTTTGGTTTGGCAGTATTCATGGGTATTCATGTATGGTTGAATGACAATTAAACTTGAACCTGAACATGCTGTTGACTCTTAGTGATTAAGCGGCCAGTGATAATACCCTGAAGCCATTTTACATTGGATTATTTCTTCAGGAACAGCAAAGCAGATAATTTCTCTGAATTACACTCACTGGCCACTTTATTGAGTGCACATGTACACCTGCTTGATAATGTCAGTACCTAATCGGCCCGTCCTATGGCAGCAGAGATGGTCAAAAGGGTCAGTTGTTGTTCCTACCAAACATCAGAATGGGGAAGAAATGCGATCTCAGTGACTTTGATTGTGGAATGATTTTTGATGCCAGATGGGATGGTTTGAGTATCTCAGAAGCTGCTGATTTCCTGGGATTTTCATGCACAACAGTCCCTAGAGTTTACAGAGAATGGTACGAAAATCAAAAAAAAAACATCCAGCGAATGGCAGTTCTGTGAGTGGGAATACCTTATTAATGAGAGAGGTCAGACAGAATGGCCAAACTGGTTCAAGCTGACGGGAAGGTGACTGAAACAGTGCTGTAACCGCAGTGTACAGAAGAACATCTCCGAGCGCACAACACGTCGAACTTTGAAGTGGATGGGCTGCAGCAGAAGACCATGAACATATGCACACTGGCCACATTATTAGATGCATGAATGCCTATTCCTAATGAAAAATCATTGTCGTGAACCTTTAAGTCCGTTTCTCGCTGCATAGATGCTCTCTGACCTGCTGAGTATTTCCAGCATTTCTATTATTATTTCAGATTTCTGGCATTTGCTTCAGTATTGGCATTGTTCAACCATTGTTTTGGACGACCACTGACGATTAGTTTCACTACTCCTTTGTTATTTTAAATTTTGTACTGCTGTCTCAGCTAATTTCACACAGAGATTAAAACATTCTTATCTGCATGGCAAGGTTTTGTACACTTAATATTAGATTGCTTTTACTAACTATGCCTCTGGGAAAGTTTCTTAATTTCCAGCTTAGCTATTGCTACTTATGGGACTGGCTACCTCTCCCACAATAGATATTGTTTTGAATTTTTACTTTTTCCCTGTAGCATTTAAAATATGCACAACTGCTTTATGTATTCTTTTTTTTTTAAAATTTTAAGCACCTAGTCAACAAAAGGATAATTATGGTGCTATTGTTTTATTTGACAAATTAGAACAAATTTGACAGAAATCTCTTGGCACTAACCCCAAGATGTTAAAGACTGGCTACAGGCACAATGCAGCAGAAAGTCTGAAACTGGTCAGTTGAGAAATAATTAACTTCAGAACTAATTTCAGTGATGGAGCAATGAATTCTGAATGCTTTAAGTACATGTACTAGGATTAAATCTGATGGTGGAACAGATTTGTGCTCTGCAGCCATCTTTGTACTGTTCAGAATCAGGCATTGCCTGCATCACAGAAGTATGAACATCATATCTTAAGAGAAGATGGCGGCGCAATGCAGCGCACAGCGACCACTCCGGAATGAATATCTGTTATTTGTTAAGTAGGATGCCGTGCACAATCCTGATTTGATGGAGGTAGACGTGAGAAGCACGGAGGAACATCTGGTGAAACTTCTGAAATGCCTGTTTCGCTGCCGTTGCAACTGTACGATCCAGAGTTTCTGGAGGGGAAGGCCCCGAGTCCTTGGCTTTGCCTGTTGCTTGGCGGCTGGGGCCGGGGTCGAAGCGCTCGGCTGAGATTGTGCTCGGTGCTCGGTGTCGGAGGGCTGGTGGGAGGCTCGAAGTTTTCAGACGGACTCAGAGTCGGCTGTCGTCCGGTGCTTCCAGGGTGCTGCATCGGCAAGTTTGCGGCGCTGGAGGTTCGTGGCAGGGAGAGTTTTTCTTACTTCTACCATCAGCGTGAGATGATGGGGCTATCGGGGCTTTGAGACTTTTTTTTACGGTGCCCATGGTCTGTTCTTTATCAAATTGCAGTATCACTTTGCACTGTTGTAACTATATAGAAACATAGAAAATAGGTGCAGGAGTAGGCCATTTGGCCCTTCGAGCCTGCACCGCCATTTATTATGATCATGGCTGATCATCCAACTCAGAACCCAGCCTTCCCTCCATACCCCCTGACCCCTGTAGCCACAAGGGCCATATCTAACTCCCTCTTAAACATAGCCAATGAACTGGCCTCAACAGTTTCCTGTGGCAGAGAATTCCACAGATTCACCACTCTCTGTGTGAAGAAGTTTTTCCTAATCTCGGTCCTAAAAGGCTTCCCCTCTATCCTCAAACTGTGACCCCTCGTTCTGGACCTCCCCAACATCGGGAACAATCTTCCCGCATCTAGCCTGTCCAATCCCTTTAGGATCTTATACGTTTCAATCAGATCCCCCCTCAATCTTCTACATTCCAACGAGTACAAGCCCAGTTCATCCAGTCTTTCTTCATATGAAAGACCTGCCATCCCAGGAATCAATCTGGTGAACCTTCTTTGTACTCCCTCTATGGCAAAGATGTCTTTCCTCAGATTAGGGGAACGAAACTGCACACAATACTCCAAGTGTGGTCTCACCAAGGCCTTGTACAACTGCAGTAGTACCTCCCTGCTCCTGTACTCGAATCCTCTCGCTATAAATGCCAGCATACCGTTCGCCTTTTTCACCGCCTGCTGTACCTGCATGCCCACTTTCAATGACTGGTGTATAATGACACCCAGGTCTTGTTGCACCTCCCCTTTTCCTAATCGGCCACCATTCAGATAATAATCTGTTTTCCTATTTTTGCCACCAAAGTGGATAACTTCACATTTATCCACATTAAATTGCATCTGCCATGAGTTTGCCCACTCACCCAACCTATCCAAGTCACCCTGCATCCTCTGAGCATCCTCCTCACTGCTAACACTGCCACCCAGCTTCGTGTCATCCGCAAACTTGGAGATGCTGCATTTAATTCCCTCATCCAAGTCATTAATATATATTGTAAACAACTGGGGTCCCAGCACTGAGCCTTGCGGTACCCCACTAGTCACCGCCTGCCATTCTGAAAAGGTCCCGTTTATTTCCACTCTTTGCTTCCTGTCTGCTAACCAATTCTCCACCCACACCAATACCTTACCCCCAATACCGTGTGCTTTAAGTTTGCACACTAATCTCCTGTGTGGGACCTTGTCAAAAGCCTTTTGAAAATCCAAATATACCACATCCACTGGTTCTCCCCTATCCACTCTACTAGTTACATCCTCAAAAAATTCTATGAGATTCGTCAGACATGATTTTCCTTTCACAAATCCATGCTGACTTTGTCCGATGATTTCACCGCTTTCCAAATGTGCTGTTATCACATCCTTGATAACTGACTCCAGCAGTTTCCCCACCACCGACGTTAAGCTAACCGGCCTATAATTCCCCGGTTTCTCTCTCCCTCCTTTTTTAAAAAGTGGGGTTACATTAGCCACCCTCCAATCCTCAGGAACTAGTCCAGAATCTAACGAGTTTTGAAAAATTATCACTAATGTATCCACTATTTCTTGGGCTACTTCCTTAAGCACTCTGGGATGCAGACCATCTGGCCCTGGGGATTTATCTGCCTTCAATCCCTTCAATTTACCTAACACCACTTCCCTACTAACATGTATTTCACTCAGTTCCTCCATCTCACTGGACCCTCTGTCCCTTACTATTTCTGGAAGATTATTTATGTCCTCCTTAGTGAAGACAGAACCAAATGTTATAATTATGTGTTTTTTGTCAGTTTTAGTCTTGGTCTGTCTTGTGTTTCTGTGATATCATACTAGAGGAACATTGTATCATTTCTTAATGCATGCATTACTAAATGACTAAATGACAATAAACGAGGACTGAGCATCCTCATAATCTAATATTGGTCAGATTGTGCTGTTTCAGTGGTGCTAAATAATCTTTCATGGAAGAAACGAAGTGGGCAGAAAGCACAGTATAAAAAAGATGCTCCCTAGCATAGAGTAAAATCCTGAAATGTTGGAATCCAATGACCACACATTAATCAGTCATAAACCATATATCTAACCTGTGACCTGACCCTAATAAAGTGTCCATTGAGTACATGTTCTTTTCTCAAAGTATCCATTGAGTACATAGTCTTCTGTGCTGTTGCCCATCCACTTCAAGGCTCAATGTGCTGTGCATTCAGAGGTGACCTTCTGCACATCACTATGGTAACATGGTTATTTGAGTTACTGCTGCCTTCTTGTCAGCTTGAAGTAGCCTGGTCATTCTCCCTGACCTCTCTCATTAACAAGGCATTTTCACCCACAGAAATGCTGCTCACTGGCTGTTATTTGTTTCTTCTACTATTCTCCGATAACCCTAGAGACTGCTGTGAGTGAAAATCTCAGGCAATCAAGAGTTGCTGAAATACTCAAACCATCCCGTACAGTACCAGTAAACATTCCATGGTCAAGGTCACTTAAATCATATTTCTTCCACATTTTGATATCTGGTCGGAACAACAGAAACTCTTGACCAAGTCTGTATGCTTCAATGCACTGAGTTGTTGCCACACGATTGGCTGATAAGAGTCTTAGTACGAAAGAGGGGTCACAGCCCATAAAATCTACTTCTTTTCTATACACACTGCCTGATTTGCTGAGTTGCTTGTACATTTTGTGTATGTTTATTTGCATTCAATATTTGCATTAACAAGCAGGTCTGCAGGTGTACCTAATAAAGTGGCAGCTGTGTGTATTTATAATGAGATAATGTCCTGCTTGAAGCCCTCCATTGCATCTGATTTGATCTTGAAGTTATCTGCTGTGGTGTATATATTTTTCCACAGATACTGATCATGCTAAAGCCAGTAATGAACACCCTACCATTTGAATGACCCTCCAATTTATCTGCCATTCTTTCAAAGGTTCAAAGTTCAAAGGTTCATTTATTATCAATGTACACTACTCTGGAATTCTTCAGTTCTCCAGGTAGCCATGAAACCAAGAAAGAAATGCAAGGCAACAATCAGCAACCCCCAAATACCTTCTCCTGCTCAAAAACAAAACAACACAGATCAAGCATATTGACCTTCAAATCCCTCTTTCCGCACAAAAAAAACAAGAAGAAAGGGCAAAAAGAAACACAGAATGTAAAATCTATAAGACTGAAAAAGAAACTATAGTCCAAAGTCCAAATCCAGAAGGCAGAAAAAGCCTGGACAACACACTCTGCAGTGGCAGGCTCTAGCCTATCTGGTCAACCAATCAACTGATCAAAAGCCAAGCAGCTGGAGCTCACCCCCCACACTCATTATGATGCTTCAATTTCCCTTATCGCTTTAACTGGCAAACAATAGGAGCTTTAATCAGTGAAACATAGAAACATAGAAAATAGGTGCAGGAGCACCGCCATTCAGTATGATCATTGCTGATCATCCAACTCAGAACCCTGGACCAGCCTTCCCTCCATACCCCCTGATCCCTTTAGCCACAAGGGCCATATCTAACTCCCTCTTAAATATAGCCAATGAACTGGCCTCAACTGTTTCCTGTGGCAGAGAATTCCACAGATTCACCACTCTCTGTGTGAAGAAGTTTTTCCTAATCTTGGTCCTAAAAGGCTTCCCCTCTATCCTCAAACTGTGACCCCTCGTTCTGGACTTCCCCAACATCGGGAACAATCTTCCTGCACTTAGCCTGTCCAATCCCTTTAGGATTTTATACGTTTCAATAAGATCCCCCCTCAATCTTCTAAATTTCAAGCAGTATAAACCTAGTTGATCCAGTCTTTCATCATATGAAAGTCCTGCCATCCCAGAAATCCAAATGGTGAACCTTCTTTGTACTCCCTCTATGGCAAGGATGTCTTTCGTCAGATTAGTGGAACGAAACTGCACACAATACTCCAGGTGTGGTCTCACCAAGGCCTTGTACAACTGCAGTAGTACCTCTCTGCTCCTGTACCCAAATCCTCTTGCTATGAATGCCAGCATACCATTCGCCTTTTTCACTGCCTGCTGTACCTGCATGCCCACTTTCAATGACTGGTGTATAATGACACCCAGGTCTCGTTGCACCTCCCCTTTTCCTAATCGGCCACCATTCAGATAATAATCTGTTTTCCTGTTTTTGCCACCAAAGTGGATAACTTCACATTTACCCACATTAAATTGCATCTGACATGAATTATTCACTCACCTAACCTATCCAAGTCACCCTGCATCCTCTTAACATCCTCCACACAGCTAACACTGCCGCCCAGTTTCATGTCATCTGAAAACTTGTTTATGCTGCATTTAATTCCCTCATCTAAGTCATTAATATATATTGTAAACAACTGGGGTCGCAGCACTGAGCCTTGCGGTACCCCACCAGTCACTGCCTGCCACTCTGAAAAGATCCCGTTTATTCCCACTCTTTGCTTCCTGTCTGCCAACCAATTCTCTATCCACATCAATACCTTACCCCCAATACCGTGTGCTTTAAGTTGCACACTAATCTCCTGTGTGGGACCTTGTCAAAAACCTTTTGAAAATCCAAATATACCACATCCACTGGTTCTCCCCTATCCACTCTACTAGTTACATCCTCAAAAAAATTCTATGAGATTCGTCAGACATGATTTTCCTTTCACAAATCCATGCTGACTTTGTCCGATGATTTCACCGCTTTCCAAATGTGCTGTTATCACATCTTTGATAACTGACTGTAGCATTTTCCCCACCACCGATGTTAGGTTAACCGGTCTATAATTTCACGGTTTCTCTCTCCCTCCTTTTTTTAAAATGTGGGATTACATGAGCCACCCTCCAATCCTCATGAACTAGTCCAGAATCTAAAGAGTTTTGAAAAATTATCACTAATGCATCCACTATTTCTTGGGCTACTTCTTTAAACACTCTGGGATGCAGACCATCTGGCCCTGGGGATTTATCTGCCTTTAATCCCTTCAATTTACCTAATACCACTTCCCTACTAACATGTATTTCCCTCAGTTCCTCCATCTCACTGGACCCTCTGTCCCCTACTATTTCCGGAAGATTATTTATGTCCTCCTTAGTGAAGACAGAACCAAAGTAGTTATTCAATTGGTCTGCCATGTCCTTGCTCCTCATCATCAATTCACCTGTTTCTGTCTGTAGGGGACCTACATTTGTCTTAACCAATCTTTTTCTTTTCACATATCTATAAAAGCTTTTACAGTCAGTTTTTATGTTCCCTGCTAGTTTTCTCTCATAATCCTTTTTTCCCTTTCCTAATTAAGCCCTTTGTCCTCCTCTGCTGGACTCTGAATTTCTCCCAGTCCTCAGGTGAGCCACTTTTTCTGGCTAATTTGTAAGCTTCTTCTTTGGAATTGATACTATCCCTAATTTCCCTCGTCAGCCACAGGTGCACTACCTTCCTTGATTTATTCTTTTGCCAAACTGGGATGAACAATTGTTGTAGTTCATCATTGCGATCTTTAAATGCTTGCCATTGCATATCCACCGTCAACCTTTTAAGTGTCATTTGCCAGTCTATCTTAGCTAATTCACGTCTCATACCTTCAAAGTTACCCTTCTTTAAGTTCAGATCCTTTGTTTCTGAATTAACTATGTCACTCTCCATCTTAATGAAGAATTCCACCATATTATGGTCACTCTTACCCAAGGGGCCTCTCACGACAAGATTGCTAATTAACCCTTCCTCATTGCTCAATACCCAGTCTAGAATAGCCTGCTCTCTAGTTGGTTCCTCAACACGTTGGTTCAAAAAACCATCCCACATACATTCCAAGAAATCCTCTTCCTCAGCACCCTTACCAATTTGGTTCACCCAATCTATATGTAGATTGAAGTCACCCATTATTACTGCTGTTCCTTTATTGCACACATTTCTAATTTCCTGTTTAATACCATCCTCAACCTCACTACTACTGTTAGGTGGCCTGTACACAACTCCCACCAGTGTTTTCTGCCCCTTAGTGTTATGCAGCTCTACCCATATCGATTCTACATTCTCCCGGCCAATGTCCTTCCTTTTTATTGCGTTAATCTCCTCTCTAACCAGCAATGCTACCCCACCTCCTTTTCTTTCATGTCTATCCCTCCTGAATATTGAATATCCCCAAATGTTGAGCTCCCATCCTTGGTCACCCTGGAGCCATGTCTCTGTGATCCCAACTATATCATATTCATTAATAACAATCTGCACTTTTAATTCATCCACCTTGTTACGAATGCTCCTTGCATTGACCCACAAAGCCTTCAGGCTCACTTTTACAGCACTCTTAGCCCTTATATAATTATGTTGAAAAGTGGCCCTTTTTGATATTTGCCCTGGATTTGCCGGCCTGCCACTTTTACTTTTCACTTTACTACTTTTTGCTTCTACCCTCATCTTACACCCCTCTGTCTCTCTGCACTGGTTCCCATCCCCCTGTTGTGAACTAACCTCCTCTCTCCTAGTCTCTTTAATTTGATTCCCACCCCCCAACCATTCTAGTTTAAGGTCACCTCAGTAGCCCTCACAAATCTCAGCCGCCAGGATATTGGTCCCCCTAGGATTCAAGTGTAACCCGTCCTTTTTGTACAGGTCACACCTGCGCCAAGAGGTCCCAATGATCCAAAAACTTGAATCCCTGCCCCCTGCTCCAATCCCTCAGCCACGCATTTATCCTCCACCTCATTGCGTTCCTACTCTCACTGTCGCGTGGCACTGGCAGTAATCCCGAGATTACTACCATTGCGGTCCTTTTTCTCAACTCCCTTCCTAACTCCCTATATTCTCCTTTCAGGACCTCTTCCCTTTTCCTACCTATGTCATTGGTACCTATATGTACCACGACCTCTGGCTCCTCACCCTCCCACTTCAGGATATCTTGGACACGATCAGAAATATTCCGGACCCTGGCACCAGGAAGGCAAACTACCATCCGGGTCTCTGGACTGCGTCCACGGAATCGCCTATCTGACCCCCTTACTATCGAGTCCCCTATTACTACTGCCCTCCTCTTCCTTTCCCTACCCTTCTGAGCTACAGGGCCAGACTCTGTGTCGGAGGCACGGCCACTGTCGCTTTCCCCAGGTAAGCTGTCCCCCCCCCAACAGTACTCAAACAGGAGTACCTATTGTCAAGGGGCACAGCCACCGGGGTACTCTCTATTACCTGACTCTTCCCCTTCCCCCTCCTAACCATGACCCACCTGTCGGCCTCCCATGGCCCTGGTGTGACCACCTGCCTGTAACTCCTCTCTATCAACTCCTCACTCTCCCTGACCAGGCGAAGGCCATCGAGCTGCAGCTCCAGTTCCCTAACGCGGTCCCTTAGGAGCTGCATCTCAGCTCACCGGGCGCAGATGTGGACGTCTGGGAGGCTTGGAGACTCCAGGGCCTCCCACATCCGGCACCGAGAACAACAAGCTGCCCTCACACTCATACTGCCCCTCTCCTCAAATAACAACAAAAAATGAATACCAAACCTTCCTCGCCTCGCCCGTTTCCGCCTAAGCCCGTTGAGCCGAAGCCCTTAAGCCTTCACTGTGCTCCCGGCTCACTCCGCCGCCCACTGTATGAGGCTGTGTCCTTTTAAATCTTCCGCGCTTCACTCCCCAACGTCACACGCCTGCGCAGTCC
This sequence comes from Mobula hypostoma, assembly GCF_963921235.1. Lineage (NCBI taxonomy): Eukaryota > Metazoa > Chordata > Chondrichthyes > Myliobatiformes > Myliobatidae > Mobula > Mobula hypostoma. The sequence continues at coordinate 9,511,252 of NC_086103.1, forward strand.
CGCCTCTCTGAACGCCGATGGGAAAAAAACCAAAAAATTCAAAAATGGCTTCCTCCGCACTCCTGCTCCGATTCTCAGACTTCCTTCTTTGAAACGGAGCCAAACATCGGCTTGCACCCAGTCCTGCAGCCTGCCCACTACGAAGTTCATGTATGCTACCTCTGCCTCTTTAAATCCTCACGGAATCCTGTCTGTTCACATTCTCGCACATCTGCACAACCATTTTCATCAGGCAAATTGTGTATTTTTCAGAGGTATTGAGAATTTCAGTAACACACTGCTCAATATTCTTGCGGCAATCTTTGCTCACGGCCTGGTCTTTACAATTTTTGTCTGCTCTGGAAACTTCCTTCAGAAGTACAATGGAGTTTTTTTAATAGAGAGCTCCACGCTCATTTCCCAGTCTATTGTTATTATCACTCATTTGTGAATATACAGTTACAAGGTGCAAACATGTCAGAAAAAATAGCAAATGTTAGCAAAGAATTTGAATGAACAATGTAAAACTTTTCTAAACATGTACATAAATATTTACATTATTTAGACATAATAAAACAAACAATTACTTTGCTGATACTTGACAATTCAAAAGCAGATCTCACAGTATGCTTCAAAGCTCCCTGCTGGTAAAATGTAACTAGCCAACCAGTCGTATATTGAAGCTGCATTTACAAGTTTCACATTCAATTAAACCTGTTGTGTCTGTTCCTTCTGAGAATTAATGGATTAGATACCTTCTAATTCTTTCTGCTCTTCAGGCATACTGCTAGCAAGTGATTGCTTTCCTACTAAATTGGATAGATAGTGCCAAAATTTGCTCTAACTTAACCCAGAACAATAGGGACACTGGACAGTGAGCATATATGTACATTCAGTGGCCACTTTATCAGGTGACTCATGTACCTACTAAAGCGGCCAGAGAATGTATGTTCATGGCCTCCTGCTACCATAGCCGATCCACTTCAAGGTTCAACATGTTGCGTGTTCAGAGATGCTTTTCTGCACAGTGAGTTACTTGAGTTACTGTTCCCTGAACCAGTTTGGCCAATCTCTTCTAACGTCACTCATTCACAAGACACTTTCAGATACAGAACTGCTGCTCACTGGACGTTTTTTTAGGGGGGTTTTTGCACAATTTTCTCCTGTGTGAAAATCCCAGGTGATTAGCAGCTTTAGAGATACACAACAATCATCTAGCACCAACAATCATTCCAGTCAAAATCGCTTAGATCACATTGCTTCCCCATTCTGATGTTTCGTCTGAACATCAATGGAACCTCTTGACCATGTCTGCATGCTTTTGTGAATGGAGTTGCAACCACATGATTGGTTAAGTAGATAACTGCATTAATGAGCATGTGTACAGGTTTACCTAATAAAATGGCTACTGTGTAAGTGAAGCCTTCTAACAAGACAAGGAGGATTGAAGAATATTCCAGCCTCAGTTACATTGAAATTGTTACTGTGCAGATGCTTAAGACAAGTCAAAGTATTTACAAACATTTTCAGGTAGAAGTGCCAACGCAGCCTTTCTTTGAAAATTTCCCCAATCATATAAACCAACCCTCAACCAATCAATTAGGTCTATGTTCTGTCAAGAAATGCTGACAACAATGTATTCAGCAAAAGCTATAGGGCCAGACAAGTTCTGAAGACAACTTCCATAACTAATTACTTCTCCTTGTGATTTTTATAAATGACCTGGATGAGGAAGTAGAGGGATGGGTTAGTCCATGGACTCACTTTACACCGCACGCTGTCAGAACAGTGCTGCCAGGATAATCAAGGACACGACCCACCCAGCTAATAGACTTTTCATCCCTCTTCCCTCCGGGAGAAGGTTCAGGAGCTTGAAGACTCGTACGGCCAGATTTGGGAACAGCTTCTTTCCAAATGTGATAAGACTGCTGAACGGATCCTGACCCGGATCTGGGCCGTACCCTCCAAATATCCGGACCTGCCTCTTGGTTTTTTTGCACTACCTTACTTCCCATTTTTCTAATTTCTATTTATGATTTATAATTTAAATTTTTAATATTTACTAATTTTAACTATTTTTAATATTTTTAAATTTTAATATCTGTAATCCAGGGAGAGTGAAGCACAGAATCAAATATCGCTGTGATGATCGTACGTTCTAGTACCAATTGTTTGGTGACAATAAAGTATAAAGTATAAAGTAGTAAATTTGCTGATGACACAAAGGTTGGAGTGTTGTGGAGGGCTGTCAGAGCTTACAGCGGGACATTGATAGGATGCAAAACTGGGCTGAGAAGTGGCAGATGGAGTTCAACCCAGATAAGTGTGAGGTGGATCATTTTGGTAGGTCAAATAAATGGTAGACTCTTGACAGTGTGCAGGATCACAGGGATCTTGGGATCTGAATCCATAGGATACTCAAAGCTGCTGCGTAAGTTGACTGTGTGGTTGAGAAGGCATATGGCATATCAGCCTTCACCAACGGTGGGATTGAGTTCAAGAGCCAAGAAGTAATGTTACAGCTGTATAGGACCCTGGTCAGACTCCACTTGGAGTACTGTGCTCAATTCTTGTCACTTCACTAAAGGAAGGATGTGGAAACTATAGAAAGGGTTCAGAGGAGATTTACAAGGATGTTGCCTGGATTGGCGAGCATGCCTTATGAGAATAAGTTAAGTGAACTTGGTGTTTTCTCCTTGGAGTGACAGAGGATGAGAGGTGATCTGACAGAGGTGTATAAGATGATGAGAGGCATTGATTGTGTGGACAGTCAGAAGCTTTTTCCCCAGGGCTGAAATGGTTATCAGGAGAGGGCACAATTTTAAGGTGCTTGGAAGTAGGTACAGAGGAGATGTCAGGGGTAAGTTTTTTACACAGAGTGGTGAGTGCGTGGAATGGGCTGCCGGCGATGGTAGTGGAGGTGGATATAATAGGGTCTTTTAAGAGGCTTCTGGATAGGTACATGGAGCTTAGAAAAATAGAGGGCTATGGGTAACCCTGGGTAATTTCTTAAGTAAGTGCATGTTCGGCACAGCTTTGTGGGCCAAAGGGCCTGTATTGTGCTGTAGGTTTTCTACGTTTCTATGTTTCTAATCAGTTGAGTCTCTAGCCCTCCTGCTCCAAACTGTTATGTCATTGATTCTTAGCCATCAATGTTGAATATTTCCCAAGATTCACAAAAGGAAATGCAACTCCATGCATTTGGTCAGTGCGACGCTATTATGGCTCAGGACATTCTGGAATTCAATTTCGGTACTCTTCTGTAAGGAGTTTCTATACGTCCTCCCATAAGAAAATAAGACCATAAGACATAGGAGCAGAATTAGGCCATCTCGCCCACCGAGTTTGCTCTGCCATTCAACCATGTCTGATCCTGTTTTTCCCTCCTCCTCAATTCCAGTTTGCAGCCTTCTCCCCGTAACCTTTGTTGCCTTGTCCAATCAAGAACCTATCAATCTTTGCCTTAAGTACACCAATGACCTGGCCTCCACAGCTGCACGTGGCAACAAGTTCCACAAATTCACCACCCTTTGGCTAAAGAAATTTCTCCGCATCTCTTTTAGAGGGTGCCCCTCTATCCTGAGGCTGTGCCCTCTTGTCCTACACTCTCTCACCGTGGGAGACATCTTCTCTGTCTAGGCCTTTTAATATTCAAAATTTTCAATGAGATCCTTCCTCACCTTTCTGAATTCCCGTATGTACAGACCCAGAGCCATCAAATGTTCCTCCTATGATAACCTTTTCATTCCTGGAATCGTCCTTGTGAACCTCCTCTGGACCCTCTCCAATGCCAGTACATCTTTTCTAAGATGAGGGGCCCAAAACTGTTCACAGTACTCAAGGTGAGGCCTCACCAGTGCCTTATAAAGCCTCAGCATCACCTCTTTGCTCTTGTGTTCTAGACCTCTTGAAATGAATGCTAACATGGCATTTGCCTTGCTCACCACTGACTCAACCCGCAAGTTAACCTTCAGGGTGTTCTGCACAAGGCCTCCCAAGTCCCTCTGCATCTCAGATTCCTGGATTTTCTCCCTGTTTAGAAAATAATCCGCATATTTATTTCTACTATGAAATTGCATAACCATGCATTTTCCAACACTGTATTTAACTTGCCACTTTCTTGCCCATTCTCCTAATCTGTCTAAGGGTGGAGGGGTGGATTTTCAGCGGGTGCTCCAGATTCCTCCACCATCCAAAGACATACCAGGTAGGTTAATTGGTCATTGTAAGTTGTCCCATGATTAGGTCAGGGTTAATTGGAGTTGTGGGGTTGCTGGGACAGCTTGGCTTGAAGTTCCAGAAGAGCCTACTCCACACTCTATCACTAAGTAAATAAACATAATTGCTGAGAAGACAAAATGGTGTACTTTATGAAAACTATTGAGCCATGAACTACATGACAATTTTTATTATGCAATCCAATACTGCACCCAGTCCACTCTCAATTCCTTATAATTATGAATTTAACAAAAATTAGTAGACATTCTTTTGCCAGCCACTGAAAGCTAAAGAATTCTGAAGAATGAGGTGCCTGTCACTGCAACATCTTGCGGAAGGCAGATGTTGAAATGTTCCTATTAGTGGAAGAATCGCGACCAAGGAATCATTTTTACAAGAGCTGAGCTGGTCATTTAAAACTGATATGCATAGGGAACTTATTCTCACAGAAGGTGGTGAACATCTGGAATTCTCTGTGCTGGAGTGTTTTGGGAGAGGACAGACATAAATATTTGAAAGATCATGGAACTGAGAATAATTTACACAAACAAGATACAACTTGTGCAGATGCACTGTGATCGTATGGAATTACGGCAGACTTAAGTGGCCGACTGCCCTACTCCTGCTCCTGTTTTCTTACTTATAGAGTCATAGGCTGATTGGGCATGACAGCATAGAAACAGACCTTTTGGCCAATCTGTGCCAACTGTTATTCTGCCTACTTGCATCAAACTGCACTTTGACCATACCCTTCCCACTCATGTACATATCCAAATTTCTTATGCCTTCGCCCATTTCAAAACAGGAGGTGGGACAAAATGGTTAATGGCTTTTGCATCTGTTTGATCTAAATATTTAGAATGCCGCTAATGAAGACAAACTGTGTAAATAGGGAACTAGAATGATTTTGCACTAAGAAAGTGACATAGCAGCATTTGCCCATTGGAAGTTGCTTCTGAAATTGAACTTAATTGCTTCTTTCTTTCATTTGGGAGATCAACATCCAAACTATCAAATGGCAAAGGTAGATATCACCTGAGCTAGCTGGCTATGGACCTAGCAGTAGACCACAAGAGCAACAAACACACTTAAATATGCAGCTTGATCACACAGTTAACAATATTGAAGCAAAATTAATTATTTGTTAGAGATCACTAATGAATTTGATTTGGTACTTCTGTAAATGTACAACAAGTGGGACTAGCAACTAATGATGAAAATGTGCAATTCTAAGTGATACAGCCCTTCCTTTAGCCAATCTCTAAATTAAACCATAATTAATGGTTTTTCCGGTATCACTTATGATGACTACGTGGTGTTTATAAAAACACACCATGATTTTTTATAGCTGTTCTTTGTTGTTTAATGAATTGTTTAAGAAGAGGTTTTGTTGATTAAATCAATTCTTAATTCTATACTCTCTCCAATGCCATATTGTCTCCAATGAAGGCATGCCTTAGTGAATCAGTCAATTTGACAAAACTTATGTTATTTGGAGATGTAGAATTGATATTGGGAACTTGACCTCTAAACAAACTGCAGTGAATATTATCAGCATCAGGAAATGTAGTGTTGCTAGGTGAACTATGTTTTAGTAGGGTAAACTCAGCAGATGCTTGGACAATATCCTGGTTTTCCTCAAGACTTCGCACTTGCTAAAGTTGCTTCTGGGTATGTACAGATTTCTATTATGAATGCAAATTATGTACTCTGTGTAGGAAATTTCAGACACTGGACAGTCAAGTAACTTTTGCAGTAGACTGATACTGGAGAACTTCACGCATAATGATGGGTTGTCGGCCATATCATGGACTGAAGAAAAGAAAATCAGTACAGTCCATTTTACAGAATACAATAAAATGAACTCTCTGTGCTGGCAGAAACTCAAACAGTCATAAATACTGCAGTATAAAATCAAATCTTCATAGATTTAATGAAAAAAAAACAATATAACTAGCTGACTAAAAACTTTAAGGTTGAAACATGGTCATTACTTGCACTGTTCTGAAAAGTGATATTGGACACGATCCTCCTCACCGCCTACATTGAAAATGATGTAGATTTTCTTTCAGCCAGAAACTAAGGAAAATATATCAGTTTTGTGTTATTGGCTTAGAAATGTAAGCGACTACATATTGCATTCAACTCTACCATGGATGGTCCCAAGCCCAGCTCCAAAAGAAGGAGGTTTGAGCATGGGGTTAACAATCTCATCCCATAAAAACCCAGAGAGGGGGCAAGGGAATTAGGGGGCCAAAGTTCTTGCTGCATCCCTGTAGTTTTTTGGTGCATTGGGAGGGGGATTTGGGGGCAGATTTTCTTGCTGAGTTTCATGCAGGAGGAGGGGAATTTGGAGTGGCAGTTGCTGATCGTGTTGCTACTCATTTTTTGTGCGGGGAGTGGAGTGGGTTTGCTGTTTCTCTTTGACCAACTTTCATGGCTTTTTTTGTTTTTTGGCTATCTGGAGAAGAATCTCAGAGTTATATACTACATTCATACTTAGATAATAAATAGACCTTTGAAACTTTGAGGTACAGAAATACCTACAGAAGCTCGAAAGACCTCATCCATGGGAGATGAAGGATCTTCACCTAGAAGACGTATGAAGTTATATGGTTAAAGCCATCAGTTTGTGTAAGTCACAGGTCCAATCATCCTGCTACGGGCCCAGGACAGGGCTGCTGTTGGTGGCCTATGCCCTGATTGTCAACATGTCTGAATAGCAAGTGAAGCCTGAGGCATCCAGTCAAGCCTTCGACACACAACCCACTGCTAATATTGTTCTTCACTGGGTTCTCTAAGACTAAGCTGACTGGAAAGGCATATCTGCGGACGTTGCTGCAATGGCACAAGTAGCAACAGATAAAAGGCATCAAGCGAAGGCAACTGATTGGGTCAAGGGATGGTAGTGAAAGCTGGATAAAAGTTACTTGACAGGCAAAATTGGTGATCATTTGTCTGTTGTCTGGAGGGCATGGATGTGCTAAATGGCGACTCCTTTGTTTGCATCTTCGGAAGCAGGTCTACTTCCATCTTTAATATCTCTATTTTCCCCTTTCAGGGTTCTTTTGAAAACCCTGACCTGGACTTGCACACTAACTTCAGTTCTTTACGGGAATAGGACCTGCTCTCATGGTTTCACAACTGGCTGTTATTTGACATGCCAAGGATGCAGCCTAAGAGCCTAGCTCACCTTTGGGGGTTTGAGATCTTGTGGCTCTGGAGACAGGCGGATCAAAGGTCAGTGTCCTGTCAGAAGACTGATGTGTCGTGGGAGTCAGAAGATCTATGGCTGTGTGCCCAGAGACCTGAGATCTTTGGACACAGAGCTCAGAAAAAGCGACGCAATAGATTTTTACCATCGTAAACCAGCGAATTGTTTGTTCTGTCTTCCCTCTCGCTGTGAAATGGAGACATCTCTTTTTCCCTTATTAGGGAGGGAACGAGCCCGTGGTATGTCGAGTACCAGGTGAACAGGTAGTTTTTGGGGTATTGCAAGTCTGTGTCTTTGCTGCTGTTTAGCTGCATGCTTGAGTGCTTGGTGGTGGGTGACGATGCTTTGTTTTGCTGATGGGGGAGGGGGGATCGTTCCTTGCTCTTGCTCACGCACGGGAAGGGGGAGCTGGGGGGTTCTTTGGGGTTCTAACATTTAATTGTCATTCATTCTTTGGGGGCACTTCTCTGTTTTCGTGGATGGTTTCAAAGAAATAGCATTTCAGGAAGAATATTGTATACATTTCTCTGACATTAAATGTACCTTTGAAAACTTTGAAAATGATCAAGCATCAACTTTATTTTCCACATAAATTTAAGGAATTTGCTGTTGTGTGTTGGTGTGACATGCAACAAAATGCAACAACATTCAACAGTTATAAAGAATTACATAAAAGATAAGTTAAAGATTAAGTATGGATATGGAATAAAATGTACCTTACATAAATACCAACATGTACTTACAGTATAAACAGTATTCTGTAAAGTGGTTTAACGTGCTAACAGTTCAGTGCTGTAACTGGGGTAACAGATGGGTGAAGGAAGAGTGTGTGATCCTAAAAAAAGTCATCAGTACATGTAGGAGTGGTTTTATTAGTCATTCTGTTTGATCTCCTATGTCATACAGTGCTACTCTCGACAATGCTTTCTGTTGTCTGACATTAATATGCTTCCTCATTAATATCATTTGTCAAAGCATTAGAGTTACTCAATGCGAATTTACAACATTTCTTATTTTCAGTCTGACTTTCATCTACTGCTGTGGATGGACTTCCATTCAAGCATGAACCACACTGTTCTCTTCTTCAGAAGAGTAGCAACGCATCCAAAATGCAGAGAAAGTTTCCTTGATCTGTAAATCCTACTACCCTGTCCATCTACTCTTACTGATCCTCGCTAGGTACTCTTGGAAACTGAAAATACCTTGTAACATTTCATATACCATCACACATATTAGTGATCAATTTCTACACCAATATTTTGATATAACTTAGTTTTAATGGGATATTGTTGCCTAACCCTATACCAGGAGAACTAGCATATTACTTTTATCTATCCCTGACCATGTCACTCCACAATTTCAAAATCCTGGGCATCAACACCTCAAAGTATCTATCCTAGGTACAAGATGCTGATGCAATCAACCAAGCTAATGACGATATTTCATTTGGAAATTTGAGTAGATTTGGTATGACACCAAAGACTCTTGCAATTTTTGTGAAATGTACCACGGAGGGCATTCGAACTGGTTGCGTCGCCACCTAGTCTGAAGGCCCCAATGCACAGCATCGAAAGAGGCTGCAGAGAGTTGTAGACTCAATCACTCCATTGTAGGCGCAAGACACCCCACATCGAGGACATCTTCAAAAGGAGGTTTAGAACATAGAACATAGAATAGTACAGCACAGTACAGGCCCTTCGACCCACATTGTTGTGCTGACCCTCAAACCCTGCCTCCCATATAACCCCACACCTTAAATTCCTCCATATACCTGTCTAGTAATCTCTTAAATTTCACTAGTGTATCTGCCTCCACCACTGACTCACCAAACACTCTCTGAGTAAAAAACCTTCCTCTAATATCCACCTTGAACTTCCCACCCCTTACCTTAAAGCCATGTCTTCTTGTATTGAGCAGTGGTGCCCTGGGGAAGAGGCTCTGGCTATCCACTCTATCTATTCCTCTTAATATCTTGTATACCTCTATCACGTCGCCTCTCATCCTCCTTCTCTCCAAAGAGTAAAGCCCCACTTCCCTTAATCTCTGATCATAATCCTTACTCTCTAAACCAGGCAGTATCCCGGTAAATCTCCTCTGTACCCTTTCCAATGCTTTCACATCCTTCCTATAGTGAGGTGACCAGATGCAAATTAATGTGGATAAATGTGAGGTTATCCACTTCGGTGGCAAAAGCAGGAAAACAGATTATTATCTGAATGGTGGCCGATTAGGAAAAGGGAGGTGCAACGAGACCTGGGTGTCATTATACACCAGTCATTGAAAGTGGGCATGCAGGGACAGCAGGCGGTGAAAAAGGCGAATGGTATGCTGGCATTCATAGCGAGAGGATTCGAGTACAGGAGCAGGGAGGTACTACTGCAGTTGTACAAGGCCTTGGTGAGACCACACCTGGAGTATTGTGTGCAGTTTTGTTCCCCTAATCTGAGGAAAGACATCCTTGCCATAGAGGGAGTACAAAGAATGTTCACCAGATTGATTCCTGGGATGGCAGGACTTTCATATGATGAAAGACTGGATCAACTAGGCTTATACTCGTTGGAATTTAGAAGATTGAGGGGGGATCTGATTGAAACGTATAAAATCCTAAAGGGGTTGGACAGGCTAGATGCAGGAGGATTGTTCCCAATGTTGGGGAAGTCCAGAACGAGAGGTCACAGCTTGAGGATAAATGGGAAGCCCTTTAGGACCGAGATTAGGAAAAACTTCTTCACACAGAGAGTGGTGAATCTGTGGAATTCTCTGCCACAGGAAACAGTTGAGGCCAGTTCATTGGCTATATTTAAGAGGGAGTTAGATATGGCCCTTGTGGCTAAAGGGATCAGGGGGTATGAAGGGAAGGCTGCTACAGGGTTCTGAGTTGGATGATCAGCCATGATCATACTGAATGGCGGTGCAGGCTCGAAGGGTCAAATGGCCTACTCCTGCACCGATTTTCTATGTTTCTATGTTCCTAGAACTGGACACAGTACTCCAAGTGTGGCCAACTCAGAGTTTTATAGAGCTGCATCATTACCTTGTGACTCTTAAACTCTATCCCTCAACTTATGAAAGCTAACACCCCATAAGCTTTCTTAACTACCCTATCTACCTGTGAGGCAACTTTCAAGGATCTGTGGACACATACCCCCAGATCCCTCTGCTCCTCCACACTACCAAGTATCCTACCATTTACTTTATACTCTGCCTTGGAGTTTGTCCTTCCAAAGTGTACCACCTCACACTTCTCCGGGTTGAACTCCATCTGCCACTTCGCAGCCCACTTCTGCAACCTATCAATGTCTCTCTGCAATCTTCGACAATCCTCTACACTATTTACAACACCACCAACCTTTGTGTCATCTGCCAACTTGCTAACCCACTCTTCTACCCCCACATGGGGACAACATTTGCCTACCTCCAATCGTCTGGTACCATTCCCGTAGACAACATGGACATAAGGATCCTAGCCAGAGGCTCAGCAATCTCTTCCCTCGCCTCGTGGAGCAGCATAGGGAATATTCCGTCAGGCCCCGGGGACTTAGCCGTCCTAATGAACTTTAACAACTCCAACACCTCCTCTCCCTTAATATCAACATGCTCCAGAACATCAACCTCACTCATATTGCCTTCACCATCATCAAGTCCCTTCTCATTGGTGAATAGCAAAGGAAGTATTCATTGAGGACCTCGCTCACTTCCACAGCCTCCAGGAACAACTTCCAACCTTTATGTTGAATCGGTCCTACCTTCACTCCTGTCATCTTTTTGTTCTTCACATAATCTATACTTTATACTTTATTTTTGGTGAACAATTGATACTAGAGCACACAATTATCACAGCGATATGTGATTCTGTGCTTTGTGCTTCCTGGAGTACAAATCAATAGTAAATATTAAAAATTTAAATTATAAATCATAAATAGAAAATAGAAAAGCGGAAGTAAGGTAGTGCAAAGTAACCGAGAGGCAGGTCCAGATATTTGGAGGGTACGGCCCAGATCCACGTCAGGATCTGTTCAGCAGTCTTATCACAGTTGGAAAGAAGCTGTTCCCAAATCTGGCCATATGAGTCTTCAAGCTCCTGAGCCTTCTCCCGGAGGGAAGAGGGACAAAAAGTGTGTTGGCTGGGTGGGTCGTGTCCTTGATTATCCTGGCAGCACTGCTCCGACATCGTGCAGTGTAAAGTGAGTCCAAGGATGGAAGATTGGTTTGTGTGATGTGCTGGGATGTGATCACGATCTTCTGCAACTTCTTCTGGTCTTGGACAGGATAACTTCCATACCAGGTTGTGATGCACCCTAGAGGAATACTTTCTACAGCGCATCTATAAAAACTAGTGAAAGTTTTCGGGGACAGGCCAAATTTGTTTAGCTTTCTCATGAAGTAAAGGTGCTGGTCGGCCTTCTTGGCAGTGGACTCCGCTTGGTTGGACCAAGTCAGGTCATTTGTGATATTGACCCCGAGGAACTTAAAGCTTTTGACCTGTTCCACTTGCACACCACCGATGTAAATGGGGTCATGCGGTCTGCTACTCCTTCTGAGGTCAACAACCAATTCCTTTGTCTTGCTGACGTTGAGGGATAGGTTATTGTCTTTGCACCATGCCACCAGGTTCTTAATTTCCTCTCTGTACTCAAACTCATCATTACCCGAGATACGACCTACAATTGTGGTGTCATCAGCAGACTTATATATTGAGTTTGATGGAAACTTTGCTACACAATCATGGGTGTACAGTGAGTACAGCAGGGGGCTGAGTACACAGCCTTGTGGGGCACCGGTGCTCAGAGTGATTGTAGAGGAGAGCTTGTGCCCTATTTTTACAGCCTGGGTCCTGTCTGTATGGAAGTTGAAGATCCAGCTGCAGATCTGAGTGCTACGGCCCAGGTTCCGGAGCTTAGGAATCAGTTTATTTGGAATGTTGGTATTAAAGGCAGAGCTGTAGTCAATGAAAAGAGCCTTACATATGCGTCTTTATTCTCCAGGTGTTCTAAGGAAGAATGTAGGGCCAGAGAGATGATCTGCCGTTGACCTGTTGCTCTGGTAGGAGAATTGCAAAGCATTGAGGTTGACCGGTAGGCTGTGGTTGATGTGTGCCATAACCAATTGCTCGAAGCACTTCATAGCAATTGATGTCAGAGTCACAGGTCGATAGTCATTCAGGCATGCCACCTTGCTCTTCTGCGGCACCGGGATTATCGTTGCCTTCTTAAAACATGAGGGGAGTCTTAGACTGAAGGAAGGAGCAGTTGAAGATGTCAGCAAACACTCCAGCTAGCTCGCTTGCACAGGACCGGAGATGCCATCTGGGCCTGTCGCCTTCCTTGGATTTATCTTCAGGAAGGCCCTTCTAACGTCCTCCTCGGTGACAATGAATCTCGATTGAAGAATGAAGAATGCCTTGGGGTTTTCCTTTACCCTACTCGCCAAGGCCTTCTCATGCTCCCTTCTGCTCTCCTCAGCCCCTTTTTAAGCTCTTTCTTGCTACCCTATATTCCTCACTAGACCCATCTGATCCTTGCTTCCTAAACCTCATGAATGCTGCCTTCTTCCAGCTGACTAGATTTTCCACCTCACTTGTCACCCATGGTTCCTTCACCCTACCATTCTTTATCTTCCTCACCGGGACAAATTTATCCCTGGTATCCTGCAAGAGATCTCTAAACATCGACCACATGTCAAGAAGGCAGCATTCATTATTGAGGAACTTCGCCATCAGGGACGTGTTCTCTTTTTGTTACTACCATCTACACTTATCCCATTTACTTGTATTAGGCTTATATCCCTCTGTGCTCTTCTTATCCACATACCTGTCCTGAATTTCATTCTCATAGTTGGTATAGTAGTTCACTCTACAGCCTCCTGTGACTACTTGTTATGTGGAAACGTCCTTCAGATCTCCTTTATATTTCTTCTCTCTCACCTTCAACTTGTGCCTTCTGGTTCTAAATTCCCATCTACCTATCTTATCAACACTCAGCGGCCATTTTATAAAATACTAGAGTAGAATCCAATATGGTCAGCAGTTTCTGAGGCACTCAAACCACCCTGCATGGCGTCAACAATCACTCCATGGTCAAAGTCACTCAGATCACATTTCTTTTCCATTCTTCTCTTTGGTCTGAACTCTTGACCATGTCTGCATGCTTTATTCAGTGGGATGCTGCCACATGATTGGCTAATTAAATATTTGCATTAATACACAGATGTACAGGTGTACCTAATAAAGAGGCTACTGACTGTATTCCTCTCTTTAGTTTATAACTGAGGTCACTGCTCAGCCTTCAACCTTCCAGTGAAAAGAAGCACAGTCGATCCGATCTCTCCTTTTAACCACAGCCCTGCATTGCTGGCAACGTCCTGGTGAGTCTTTTCTGCAGTCTCTGTACTGTTAGAATATCTACCCTGTAGTGTAGTGATCAGAACAGTACATGATATTCTCTGCACAGTCTATCTGATGTTTTGTACAGCTGCAACATGGCATCTGATCTCTTGAACTCATTGCCTCAGGATTTGAATGCACACATACCAGATGCATTTTTCATTATCCATTTGTGTTGTAATTTTGAGGGAGCTATGGACTTGCACCCTAAGGTTTCTACATATATCAACAATACTGCCACTCACTCTACATGAACTACCAGAATCTGACATTTGAAAGATCATCCCATTGCACCTATCAAAACTAAATTCCATTTAATCCATTCCATGAAATTTTCCTACTAATCTGTTTCTTGCTGTGTTTTAATATGATAGTCCCTTTAATCTACAGCACCATTCTTTGTCATCTTCAAACTTGCCAATTATACCAGTTACAATCTCATCCAGGTTAATTATATATTTTATAAACAACAAAGGTCCAAGCAACAATCTCTGTGATACACCACTTGTTGCAGACTTCCACAGAAACCCACTCATCTACCACTACTCTCTGCACCTGTCACCCACCCAGCTCTGTTCAAAATTGACACTGGAGATTTAGACTTTGTAATCAAAATCCTAAATCTGTGGATGTTACCAAATTGGAATGTGTTGAAAGTCAAAACTCAGAAGGATTGAAAAGGTATACACAAAATAATCTGCAGCTGCTGGGGTCAAAGCAACACTCACAATACGCTGGAGGAACTCAGCAGGTCGGGCAGCTTCCGTAGAAACTGTCCTGACGAAGGGTTCCGGCCCAAAACGTCGACCGATTGAAAAGGTATTGTAGCAGGCCAATAATAGATGGCAGTTTGGGCGTATAATATACACGTGTGATTCAATATAGGTAAATGATTTGAGCCTAACATATTACTTGGATATTGGAATGTATGTGTGGTGGAGGAACAATGGGATCTCAGAATACAAGCATTAATAGCCAGAAGTTGAGCCGTAGGTTGACAAGTACAATAAATGACAAACTCAGCAATATAGTTTATTTCTAAAGAATTGAAAAGTCATAAAATTATGTTTCACTTATATTCAACATGTGTCCACACTTAAAACATAATTCTGTTGTCATATTCTACAAATAATATAGAGGCACTTTGGATGGTATAGTGATTATATGGATATGAAATTTGGTGGTATTCACATCAGGAAAAGAAATATAATCCGTGTTATTTTCCTATTGAGTAAATATGGTGGAGGGGTGATATAAGAGGTCTTTAAAAACAACCCAAGAATTAAATTCCTAGAAGTAAGACTCATGGGGGGACCTATTATGAAAATTATAGAAATCAGAGTATCTTCATCCTTGACATCCTGAGAAATTAAGAGAGGCTTTCAGGAATTGTACAGAAAGAGTGAGCAGTCTCAAGTTCCTGGTTGTCAACGTTTCTGAAGATCTATCCTGGACCCAACAAAGAGTGCACAACAGTGGTTATATTTCATCAGGATTTTGAGGAGAATTAGTATGAAACAAAAGACGCTCATAAATTCCTACAAATGTAACACGTAGAGAACTCTAACTGGTTGCATCACCAACTGGTATGGAGGGGCCAGTGCACAGGTTTTGAAAAAGCTGTAGAAGTTGCGAGCTCAGCCATCATCATAGGCACTACCGTCTGCACCATCAAGGACATCTTCAAAAGGCAAAGCCTCAGAAAGATCCCATCATTAACAATCATTACCCAGACATGCCACCTACTCATGGCCTGAGACACACACTCAACATTTTAGAGACAGCTTTTTCCTCTCCACCGTAAGATTTCTGAATGGACCATGAACCCATGTTGTTGATATTGCTGAGTGCCTTTGAGCTGTTCTTGACTCATGGCAACACTATGGATAGTGTAATTGTCCAATGAGTTTTCATGGCAAGGTACAGAAGTAGATTGCCATGCCTTTCTTCTGCACAGATACTGCTGCTGCCCAGGTTGGGATTTGGCAGGATTCATACTCAGGACCTTCCACCTCGTGCTGCCATAATTCCACCAGCTGGCCCCATGTACACCACCTCATTTATTTTTTGCTCTCTCTTTTTGTAATACTTATTTAATTTATTTTATTTTATATACTTCTCATTGTAATTTATAGTTTTTTTTATTATTATGTATTGCAATGTACTGCCGACACAAAACAAAAAATTTCACAAAATATGCCAATGATATTAAAACTGATTGATTCTGAAAAAGAGATTTTTCCATGTGTAGATGTATATAAAATAGTCACCAACAGGGAATTCAGAAGTATCTTCTTGACCAAAGCAATGCTAAGAATGTGGTATTTGTTATGACAGGGAGCCATTGATGTGAACATTGTGCATGTTTTTAAGGAAAGGCTGGACAGCTAATTAATAAAAAGGAAATAGAAAGTTATGCAGTAGACTTAGATGAGGAAAGGTGGGAGGATGTAAGAATGGAGCGTAAGTGCTACACACCTTGAAAGGGATGAATGCCAAATACTTGATACAATACTGTGAGTATTGGCTGCTGGCAAACTCATAACATTACTTAGGGTGTGGACAGGTGGTGTGATGTTTATGATCAGTGGGAATGAATGATGCCAATTATCAATCTTATACATACTTTGGATGTAACTAACATGCCTTCCCTGCTTGCTGCTCCAGCATATTAACCATTACCTAACCACCACGAAAATGTTAAACAATCTAGCTTACAGGCAAAATTGGAATAATTTACTGCTATTTTAAATACATGAATGTGATTCTAATTAACAGCTCTTTATTAGTTACAGTAGTCATAATGATTCATTACATTGTGTTCAGTTATACTCAACAGATGACAAAATTTATCTATTCATGCCCTACACTTGAGAACCAGTTTTTATTTATAGCTTCCTTTCTGCCAAGGAGGAAAATTGGAAGAAACTCCCAAAGCTGATAAATTTGGTGTAGAGGCATGTTTTAAATTTTCAACAATTTTTTGAGTATATATAATGTGATAGTTATAAGCTCATGCAAAGACAGTAGAATCTCAAGTTGCATGAAATAAAATTTGTACTGAACATTCCATGATTCAGGATGCTTTTTTTTTGCCAGTTTCAGGTGAATTGCATCGATTAAACTACCCCAATCACGTGAAGCTCCAGGCTTTGACTTTTCAACATGAAAACTCCTCACTTTAATCATCTGGGTATTTACATTATAAAGGCTAGGCAGAAAAACCTGAGCCAGAGGCTGAATGCTGTATTGAATAATTCTATTTGTAATGCCGTGCTATGACATATGGAGCTATAACATCTGTGCCTCCCAATAGCATTCTCCATGCCTTATTTTGCTGAGCAGCTGAAAGCAGGAACAGAACAGCCATAAGTCTTACAGCAAAAATGATTTTTATATTTTACATTCAGTCAGCTTGTCTTTGTGCAGAGCTTGCTGATCTAATAATCATACCCCCAACTTCAACCATCAAGTCCGTCCCCTTTCCCTGCTCTTCCGTGCAAATCACAGGAAAAGCAAATATAATGTGCACATTTATAAAGGAATTGTCAAATATCTCTGTAATATCTTTGCTGGGAAAAAAAATCACATAAACCTGAAGAAAGAAAAAAAAAACAGAACTAATATTCTGCTGTTCAGAGAAATTATGCTAAATATCTTGCTTGGCCACTATTAGAGTCATCAATCTACGACTGCTTCTCATACGTTATTTCTTTATGAGATGCAGCACGGAATAGGCCCTTCAAGTCACGCCGCCCAGCAATCCCCCGATTTAATCCTCGCCTAGTCACAGGATATATTTACATTAACCAATCAACCTACCAACCGGACACAACAGAAATTCTGCAGATGCTGGAAATTCAAGCAACACACATCGAAGTTGCTGGTGAACGCAGCAGGCCTGGCAGCATCTCTAGGAAGAGGTACAGTCGACGTTTCAGGCCGAGACCCTTCGTCAGGACTAACTGAAGGAAGAGTTAGTAAGAGATTTGAAAGTGGGAGGAGAAAGTGGAAAGTGGGAAAGTAACCTACCAACCGGTAAGTCTTTGGACTGTGGGAGGAAACTGAAGCACACAGAGGATACTCACAAGGTCATGGGGTGAACGCACAAACTCCTTAGAGATAGCGGTGGGAATTGAACCTGGGTGGCTGACACTGTAGAGTGTTGTGTTAACCACTACACTACCATGCCACCCAAAATTATAAGCATGAAAATAATTCAGAAGGTGCAAAAACATACCAAAATAATTACAGGAATAAGAGCTTCTACAATGATAGGCTCGGCTAACTGGGATTGTTCACCTTGGACATTGGGTTAAGTGGAAACATAGAAACATAGAAAATAGGTGCAGGAGTAGGCCATTCGGCCCTTTGAGCCTGCACCGCCATTTATTATGATCATGGCTGATCATCCAACTCAGAACCCCGCCCCAGCCTTCCCTCCATACCCCCTGATCCCCGTAGCCACAAGGGCCATATCTAACTCCCTCTTAAATATAGCCAATGAACTGGCCTCAACTGTTTCCTGTGGCAGAGAATTCCACAAATTCACCACTCTCTGTGTGAAGAAGTTTTTCCTAATCTCGGTCCTAAAAGGCTTCCCCTTTATCCTCAAACTGTGACCCCTTGTTCTGGACTTCCCCAACATCGGGAACAATCTTCCTGCATCTAGCCTGTCCAATCCCTTTAGGATTTTATACGTTTCAATCAGATCCCCCCTCAATCTTCTACATTCCAACGAGTACAAGCCCAGTTCATCCAGTCTTTCATCATATGAAAGTCCTGCCATCCCAGGAATCAATCTGGTGAACATTCTTTGTACTCCCTCTATGGCAAGGATGTCTTTCCTCAGATTAGGACCAAAACTGCACACAATACTCCAGGTGTGGTCTCACCAAGGCCTTGTACAACTGCAGTAGTACCTCCCTGCTCCTGTACTCAAATCCTCTCGCTATAAATGCCAGCATACCATTCACCTTTTTCACCGCCTGCTGTACCTGCATGCCCACTTTCAATGACTGGTGTATAATGACACCCACGTCTCGGTGCACCTCCCCTTTTCCTAATCGGCCACCATTCAGATAATAATCTGTTTTCCTATTTTTGCCACCAAAGTGGATAACTTCACATTTATCCACATTAAATTGCATCTGCCATGAATTTGCCCACTCATCCAACCTATCCAAGTCACTCTGCATCCTCTTAGCATCCTCCTCGCAGCTAACACTGCCGCCCAGCTTCGTGTCATCCGCAAACATGGAGATCTGCATTTAATTCCCTCATCCAAGTCATTAATATATATTGTCAACAACTGGGGTCCCAGCACTGAGCCTTGTGGTACCCCACTAGTCACCGCCTGCCATTCTGAAAAGGTCCCGTTTATTCCCACTCTTTGCTTCCTGTCTGCTAACCAATTCTCTATCCACATCAATACCTTACCCCCAATACCGAACAAAGGAGATTTGGAATAATGGAGACAGCTTTGGGTACAATAGAGAAAGGAACCCTGTTCCCATTAGCTGTAGGTTCAAATAGCGGTAAAACAGCTGTTTGACAAGGGATACAGAGGTTGTGCTGATAATCTGTAATCAGTGAGTTGTAATGTTCTCAAATTGGCTGCCTGCAAGAGTGATGCAGATCAAGGCAGTTAATGAGTAAAAAAGGAAATTGGATAGGCACTTGCAAGAAAGTTTAAAGGCTGCAAAACACAGAACCTGGAATATTGGATATACTGTGTTGCTCATCAGAAAGCTGGCATAAACTTGATCTGATGAGTATTTTCCAACATGGCAAATATCCGGTATCTCTATACCAACGATTATTTTCAATATTCACCTATTTATGTGGTTATTATTGCTGTTGGATGTTTTGCTTTTTTCTACCACTTTAAGATTTGTTCCCCCTCTACCTATAACATAGCATTTCATTTAACCCTGCCTCCATTTTAAAACTCTCTTATCTTGGGTTTCAGTTGTACTTTGTCAGAGTAGGACACTATATTGTGCATGAACATAAATCATTTTGAGTTTAAAGATAAAACAGCAAGAATCTAAAAAAACAAAATGCAGCATTTGTTCATTCCCTTTACTGTCCAGATTTATAGTAGTCATGGTGACAAATACTTGCATCTTTTATCACTAATATATCTGTACCATCCATTCGATCACACCTTAAAAGAATAGGAGATCAAAGTGGAATTCATTACCAAACTATGTTACAATATATAATGGTAGTATAGCAGTGAATGTGTCACTATTAAAGCTAGGGGTATTAGAATTTGGAATTCATTTCGTAGACTTTCTGTAAGGAGTCTCTACTTTCTCCTCATGATATGTGGGTTTCCTCTGGGTGCTTCAATTTCCTTCCACAGCCAAAAAATGTACCAGTTAGTAGGTTATCAGTCATTGTAGATTGTTCTGTGATTAGGCTTGGGTTAAATAGGGGGTTGCTGGGTGGCATGGCTCATTGGGCCAGAAGGACCTGTTCCACACTCTATCTCTAAATAAATAAACCTTAACGTTCATTTTATTGCAGGCATTTATGGCACAGTAAAGAAATTCAATAAAATTTATTAAAAGCATACACAAAGACTAACAAACAAATAATGTGCAAAAGAAGACAAATTGTGCAAAACAAAACAGAGAACATGAATTGTACAGAATTGGGACTGGTGAGATCCAACAGTACACTTAGGCTGATTTTCATTGCAACAAAGTACATTTTAGCAAAACACTTACATCAAAATTCATTTCTGACCACATTTAATGCTGATAACTGAAATGGACTGTGTTCATGAATTATAAAATATTACTAAGAACAAGGTATTTAAATTTCCTATAGTGGGGGAGGCAAGGACCAGATGGCACAAGAGTACAAGGATGCCCCTTTGGAACAGAAGAGGAGGAATTTCGTTAGCTTGTTGTTGGTGATTCTGTGGAATTTATTGCCACAGACAGCAGTAGCACCAAGTTATTGTGTATATTTAAAGTGGAGGTTGAAAGATTCTTGTAAAAGATTACGGGGTGAAAGCAGGAGAATCTAGATGAGAGTGGTCATTGATCAGCCATGATGGAATTGTAGAACAAACTGAATGGGCCAAATGGCCTAATTCTGCACCTATTTCTTATGGTCTTACTGTCTTATTCAGCATCTGGACTTCTAAGTGCTGGAAATTTTCGGCGGGTCAGAAAGCATCAATGGACTAACAACAAAGGTCAACTATTTGGCTCAGCAATTTTTCATGAAAACTGCAAGGTAAGAAATGAGATATAGAGTCATGCAATATAGATAGAGAACTTTTGGCTCACCAAGTTCATGTAGACCATCAGGTACCCATTTTTAACACTAAAGTTTTATTCTTCGCACACTCCCATCACTTTTCCACAGATTCCATCATTCACCACAATTATCGTAGTGTTTTACAGTACCCATATGATCTACCAATCAACATGCCTTGCTGCTGTGAGTGTAAACAAGAACGTCCAGAAGAACCTCACACAGTCCCAAAAGAAACTCAACACTAACAGCAACAGAGGCTAGGATTATTCCAGCACTTTGATTGTTTTTCCTCCTCTTGCAGAGAAGACTTGATAGGCTGATGGGCCTGGTTCTGCTTCCGTTTCTTATGGTCTACCTGTTCTTGTCTCTTCATTGCACTCATGCACTTCACTCTGTATATCCACTAATAAATCAGCTGTAATTAACAAGCATCCATAATTCTTTCTCCGTTGGTGGGAGTTTTGGATCATTATCTTTCCAGGCACTTTTTCACATTAGATTAGTGTATTAATGACATAAAACATTTGTGGTAAATAGTAATTGATGGTGATTAACTTTTCTGAGAGACGGAGAAGCTGTTGGAACAGAAGGATATATGGCAAATGAAATTAAATACTGAGAGAAAATAAGTGACATTTTTCGAAGGATGAATGAGGAAAGGGAGCACCAAAGAAATTGTAATGCAAAATACTTCAGTTCTAAAAGGTGTGCGTGGGAGACATGGGAGTATGCTTGCACATGTCCTTCAGGGTTTCAGCAAGGGCAGAGGAAGCATTTACAACATTCAAAGCAGGTCATTTGGGTTTAGAAAGTGAGAATAGATACAAATTTAAATAAGACATATTGAGCATCCTTAAAATATCAGTCTTATCCAATTCTGTATGCTACTTTTCAGAAGGATCTGGAGCCCAGAGAAACAATGGAGATAACATTAAAAAGACTGGTTCAAAAGGGTCAAGGGATTTGAATTATTTGGATGGAAAAGAGAAACTGGTTGATAGATGTTTTTTAACAAAACTCTTCAGATGATGAAAGCTTTGTCAAAATGAATATGGAGAGAAACTTCCCACTGGGAATGAATGAGAGAACGTCGTGGAACTAATACAATAAAACTGAAGATGACATAAATCATTGACTGTCTGAAATGTTAGTAGGTAAAGATTAAAATGTTGCTGTTGAAAAGGAATTAGGTGAGTACTTGAATGAAGACATTTTTGCACTAGAACAGACAAGGAAATTAGGCTGAATTTTTTTTAGATCTGCAGATGCTGGAGCCCTGAAATAAAAACAGAAAATTCCAGGGAAGTCTTAGGAAATCAAGCGCCATTTGTAGAGAGAATAACAGTTAATGTCCCACCTCTAGAACTATACTGAGAAATGGCCCAAGACCTGAAATGTTAACTGTTTCCCTTTCAACAGATTCTTCCTAATGTGCTGAGTGTTTCAACATGTTTTATATTTCAAGAACTTCATAGTTCTTTCAAAATACAGCACTAAATCAATGGGGCAAATGACCAGCTTTGGGTGAACAAGATTCAATCATTTTATCCTTTCATTTAAATGTAGACATCCTTCGTGGAGATGTGGGTATAATCACAAGAACATGGCAGATGGAACATTGTGTGGAAAAACACTACATAATCCACTTTACCACAAACAAAATAAAATAAAAATAATAAGGGATTGAATAATAACTGAACACCTAGTGAGTGACCTCAAGCACTTCTACACAATCACTAAAAGCCCTGTGCAGGTGCAACAAATAATTGTTACAAGACGATTTGAATACATCGGTATTCGCTTCATTGAGAATGTAACTGGAATGCTTTATATAGGGTTACTCTCCCTACCAGAGAAATGATGTACCAAAGAGCATGGAGTGACTGGTTGCAGGGATGAAAGGTTTACTAAATGAAGAGAAATTGTCTTGATTGAGATGGCATTCTTTAAAGTTTTGGAAAAAGATAAAATATATCATCAAAACTTAGAAAACCCTTAAAAGCTAGAAGTACAGAGATTCTTTATCCTGATTGAAATGTCAGTGATCAGGGAGCACAATTTGAGGATAAAGCATAAGTTATGGAGGATTGAGATGGGGAGAGTTGTCTTCGCTTAGCTAGTGGTGAACTTTCAGAGGAGTCTGAAGAGAGTGTGGGAGGAGGGTATAGATTTGCACTGGCGGCTTAGCCTGAGGGTTCAATCAAAACACAGGTTGATAAGATTCCTAACTGCTAATGAAATCAAGGGATATGGATATAGTGCCAGAAATGGCACAGAGGTGGAAGATCAGCCCTAATCTAGATGCAGAGCAGCTTGAATAGCCAGATTGCTTCTTGTTCTCCTATTTCTAATACAGTCATCATCTGATATTCTGATTCTAATTCCAGAGATGACCAATGTTTATCCCATTGCAGTGCTGTAAGAGCCCTTTATTGATAGTGATGCTGTTTTCTTACATAACTCTGGGCTGAAGTCCTTCCCACTCTCTCAAAGTATGAGAATACATGGAGCTTAGAAAAATAGAGGCCTATAGGTAAGCCTAGTAATTTCTAAGGTAGGGACATGTTCAGCACAACTTTGTGGGCCGAAGGGCCTGTATTGTGCTGTAGGTTTCCTATGTTTCTATGATATGCTAATATTTCAAAAAGATGAACCACTCTGCAAAAATTGCCATATTGCTGACAGTAACTACATTTCAAAACTATTTAATTACATGTAAACTGCTTGGTTTCTCCCGTGGCCATAAAGTGCACTATTCAAATACAATTCTCCAATATTAATAGCAATATTAGTCACTGGACACAGATGGTGTATATCACTTTCATTACCTGCAGACTTAAGGGGTTGAAATTTTTTCTGAAACCATTTAATCATTTGAACACAGAACTCACATAAAAAGCTGAAGATTAATTCAGTGTCTCAAATTAGTTGCTGACTCACGACTTTAAACAGTGCTGATTGTCAATGGATAGATTTTGGAGTACCTGAAGTCAGACTATCTTCAAAGCTACATCAAGCTGAAGTGATTCGGCAATATAAATGGAACATTAGTCTGATGCAGTGTACTGGTAAATTAAATACAGTGCAAATGCAGCGATATGCAGTCTTGGCACATTTTAGAAAAGTCGCTATGGTAATCAAAAGTGACAGTTTATGAAAGAAAAAATATGGAAATACAAAGGATCACTGAGCAGGGCCAA
The DNA here is from genome assembly GCF_963921235.1 of Mobula hypostoma. Classification (NCBI taxonomy): domain Eukaryota; kingdom Metazoa; phylum Chordata; class Chondrichthyes; order Myliobatiformes; family Myliobatidae; genus Mobula; species Mobula hypostoma. The sequence goes on from NC_086103.1 coordinate 9,535,523, forward strand.
TGGTGAGATTAAAATGACTCAAACAATTAAGTATACAATATATTGCAATCTGAAATTTATACCTCACAAGAAATAGGAAAATGATGATCATCCATGATATGAGGTGTATGAGAAGTTAGAAATTTGCAATATATTGCAAAATTACTCCAGAGAAGAGAAATAAAATAAATGACTTCAAAATCAAGCAATTTGATACCTACATAATTCTTCAATATATTCAACTAAAATCTGTTGAAGAGGTGCCATTTCACCATATTTTTGAGTGGTGATATTGCCATTTGCCTCACAGGTTCACCATTTCCATGAAAAGGCTGGTGATGAATTTCAGTGTTTTATCATTCTAACAATCTGCAGTATAACATAAAATCCTCTATATCTTTATTTGCTTTTGACAATGTTCACTGTGTCCAATTGTCAATAACTTTATATGTAATTTAATTTCCTGTTTTTTTAAAACTATCCGTACCCTTTCTAGGATTGAGAAAAAAAAGCTAGACAGATTTCTCTGAAATCCAAACATCTCAATGTTTTTTTTTTCACTTTTTGTGCATCTATGCCAGTTCTTGAAGATAACTGTTTAATAATAATGATATCCTACTGACTTTACATCAGTAGCTTTGACTGGTGTTTCAGAAATGTATGAAAAAGCTGTTGTTTACCAAAGAATCATTTCTAGGCAATATCACAGAACTAAATGCAGCTTTTTCTGCTGGACTGTAATTTTGTTTTCTCAAATTAACTCACAGTTGCTGTCAAGCTAACATCAAATTATTTATGTTCAAATGCCACTGTATGCTCAGGTGAGGAAAGATGCACAATTAAATGCAGGATTAAAAACATTGGGATGGAAAATGCACCATTACCTTCATAAAAATAACATCTTGCTGTCAGCTATCTCAGAATAAAAAGCTTAAGGGTTGTAAAACTACTTTCTCGGCTCCATTCCTACAGCATACTTAGTTATCATGCCAATCCTTTGTCATTGCCATCCCTGCCATTTATCTTTTCTGGCTCTAATGCAATATCTGTGTTAACTGATATAACAATACAAAACCTTTAAAGGCCAGTCAGCCTAATATCTGCGTTGGACATATTATTGAAAAAAAATTCTAAATATGAATTTTAATTTCGTGAGGTATAGTTTAATCAAATGCAACCATCATGCATTTGTTCAGGAGAAGGTCATTCCTAAGTAATTTGATTGAATTATTTGAGGCGGTATCAAAGTATGTCATAGAGGTTCATTAAATCAGCTAATATAATAGGGATTTTAGGACTGCATTTATAAAGGTTCACTAGGTAGACTGATCAGAAAAGCAAACGGCAAAGAAACAATGGAAAAAAATCACAACGTGGATTCAAAGTTGGCAGAATCAAAATGTAAGCAACTGTCAGCAAGATTTTGAGTGGGTCTCTAATGTTGTTAGGAGACTGCAACGTTGTCATGCAGAGTTTTGTACCAAAACATTGACAACTCCCAGCAAACATGCTGCTTGATTCACTGAGTTCTTCTAGCTTGTCGTTTCTGTCTTGTTAGGTTTATTTTTTTTTGCATCTATATTGATGATTTGGATTTAAACAGAGTAATCATTATAAATTGGTTTATAGATAATGCTGACATTATCAGTGTGTCTGATATTGGGGAAGAAAATGATGCTCTGGAGGAGAATAGTGACAGACTGGACAAGTAATTACAAATGAAATTCAATCCAGTGATGAATAAGATAAAGGCAAATTTAAGTGATACACAATCAGTGTTAGGTTATTGAGAAATGTACAGAAACAAAAGTTTATTGAACTTTATTTCATAAATGCTTATAGATAGCCAGAAAGATAAACCAATGAGGCACAGCGCATTCTTGCCCTTTTGTTCCAGAGAGGCCATTTCAGAACGATGGTAAAACTAATTAGGGCTACACTTTGAGTATTCTATTCATTCTGGTTACTACATAAACAAAAGAATTTGACAGCATGAGGGAGGACATATGTGAGACTCACTTAAGTCCTATCAATAGGAAGATTTGCTAGGCTAGGATGACATTCTTTGGAAAGAAGTTGCGTCAAGATTTAATCAAGATGTTAAAAATTTATAAGGGACGAACTGGAAGAACAATAATAGAGAGGTCAATAACTGAAAGACAAGAGATTTATAGTAATTAGTGGAAGGATCAGAAAACCAAATAAGGAAAATGACAAGCGTATTGAACTCATTGCCTAAAAGAGTGGAAGCCGAAAAGTGCATTGCATTTGAAAGGCACCTAACAATATATGTTAAATAATGCAAGGTATAGTTGTATACTACAGGGTTTGGACAGAAAATAGTTAAGAAGGATAATTCCAAATAGCCCTTTTCTGACATGGTCACAACAAGATTACTCGCTTTCCTACATGCCAATAATTTCCAAAATCTTTTTGACACAGGCTCAAATTAAGTCTTCAGAACTACGACTCATTTCTTCAGACAGGGTAAGACAAAGGAACACACACCAGTCCTCATAGAAGGATCAGAAGTAGAAACAGGTCAGTTTTAAGTCCCTGGCTGTCAACATATCTGAGGAGCTATGCTGGGCCCAAAATATTGATGCAATTACAAAGAATATACTACAGCAGCTGTATTTCATTAGGAGTTTGAAGAGATTTGGTATGTCACCAATGAAACTAGTAAATTTCTATGGATATACTGTGGAGAGTATGCTTGCTGGCTGCATCACCATCTGGTGTCAGAGTGGGCACTGCACAGGATCAAAATAAGTTGAAGAAAATTGTGAACTCAGTCAGCTCCATCATGGGCACTAGCCTCCCCAGTATCCAGGACACCTTCAAGCAGCAATGCCTCAAAAAGCCAGCATCCATCATTAAGGACCTCCATTATTGAAAACATACTCTCTATTCATTGCTACCATTGGGGAGGAGATACAGGAGCCTGATGGAACAGACTGAATGATTCAGGACAGCTTCTTCTTCTCTGCCATCAGATTTCTGAATGGACATCGACCCATGAACACAACCTCACTACTTTTTTTGCACTTATTTAACTTTTTACAATAATTCACAGTTTTTATTATTATGTATTGCAATGTACTGTCGCTGCATAACAACAAATTTCACAACATATGCTGTTCATATTACACCTGATTCTGATTCTGATTCTTAACCCTACCCGTTCTTTGGCTCTTATTATGTTCCTTCTAAATTTCACTTTCCAACTCTTGGACTACTCTGACCATCATTATAAACCTCAGCTCTGCACAGTAAGTCTGTGACTGTGGTTCGTCACAAGGGATTAAGTGAGGATTGGGGCACTTTCTGTTTGAATTATATCAGATGGCATTGTATCATTCTCCTGAATAATAGCAGTCATTTTCAACTGATTTTGAATCTGCTTTTAGGTACCAATATTAATTATACAAAAGATCTGCCTGCACTATTTGAATTCATGCATTCAGATCTTTCTCATACCTTGCAAAGCATTTCTTCTTCAATGTAAGAAACAAAATTATCTAGCTACTTACTGTTTTCCTATTTGCAGAATTTTGCTGTAAGCCAATCAGTTGTCACATTTGTTTAATATTAGTAACTGTACTTCAAAAGCAAAGCAGCTTATGTTATCCCAAGGAAATGATAAGTTGGTGCGGAGATGCAAATCCTTGCTATTTAGAGCAGAGCACAGGAAACATTAGTAAGTTGTCATATGGACACTCAAACTGCTCTGCCTTTCAAAATGTTCACAACTGACTTTTTTAGCTTGACAAATTTGGGCGAATTTCCTGCCCAATTTCAATATCCCTTGATTGGTTTAATACTTAAATGTCTCCCAATATCAGCCTTGAGCACACATCCATTGCTCCCTTCCCTGTAGAATCTGAAGATTCATAATCCTCTGAGTAAAGAAATCTCTCTCTGTTTCAGTGTACTATCATGGAGCAACACGGATACACAAAATGAGTTTCAGAACCAGTTTGTGCATCATGCCAAATCAAGAGAATAGTTTCAAAACCTCTCAACAATTTACTAAGAAGTAAAAACCAGCATTGTAATTACAATGCTAACTTTCCACAGGTACAATACTGTATTTTTTTTTCAATTCATCCAATTTGTTGATGCAGAAAATTGGAGGAGCCACCATTGATGCTGCCCTCACACATTTCCTCAGTTTCCCAGACATCCGTGATCACCACATTTCCTGTTGCCTTAAACTTTCTCTTGTCCTTACCATAACCCAATGAGCCTCTGCATCCAACATATCATTCTTCACAACTTGCATGATCTCCAAAGGGATCCTACCACCTAACATATATTTTCCACCCCCAACCACTCTCCACTTCCCATAGCGATTGCTCCATTACCTTTCCCACACATTTGCTTCACCCAACAACCTCCAGCTGTCCTTCTTTCCCCCCATCCCCAGCGTTTTTATTCTGGCATCTTCTCTCTTCCTCTTCACAGTGGAAGACATCTGGAGTATACCGGACATTCAAGAGTGTCAGGCAGCTGAAGTATGTGCAGTGAAAATTACGACTGAGAAAATGCTCAGGAAGCTTAATAGTCTGAGGGTGGATAAATCTTATGGACCTGATGGAATGCACCCTCAGGTTCTGAAGGAAGTAGCTGGAGAGATTGTGGAGGCATTAACAATTATTGTCTAAGAACCAACAGATTCTGGTATTGTACCGGATGACTGGAAAATTCCAAATGTTGCTCCGCTATTTAAGAAGGGTGGGTGGCAGCAGAAAGGAAACTAGAGACGTGTTAGCCTAACATCAGTGATTGGGAAGTTGTTGGAATTGATTGTTAGGAATGAGATTATGTTGTACCTGGAGGCACATGACAAGACAGGCCAAAGCCAGCATGGTTTCCTGAAAAGAAAATCCTGCCTGACAACCCTACTGTATTTTTTGAGGAAATTACAGGCAGGGTAGACAAAGGAGATGCAGTAGATGTGGTGTACTTGGATTTTCAGAAGGTCTTTGATAAGATGCCGCACATGAGGCTGCTTAGCAAGATAAGGGCCCATGGAATTACAGGGAAATTACTAGCATGGGTGGAGCATTGGCTGGTCAGCAAAAAACAGAGAGTGGGAATAAAAGGATCCTATTCTGGCTGGCTGCCAGTTACCATGGAGTTCCACAGAGGTCGGTGTTGGGACCGCTGCTTTTTACGATGTGTATCAATGATTTGTACTACAGTATTAATGGATTTGTGACTAAATTTGCCAATGAATCAAAGATAGGTGGAGGAGTGGGTAGTGTTGAGGAAACAGACTCAGACAGTTTAGGAGAATGGGGAAATAATTGGCAAATGAAATACAATGTTGGAAAGTGTACGGTCATGCACTTTGGTGGAAGAAATAAATGGGCAGACTATAATATAGATGGGGAGAGAATTCAAAATGCAGAGATGCAAAAGGACTTGGGTGTCCTTGTGCAGGATACCTTAAAGGTTAACCTCCAGGTTGAGTTGGTGTGACGAAGGTGAATGCAATGCTGGCATTCATTTCTAGAGGTATAGAATGTAAGAGCAGGGATGTGATGCTGAGGTTCTGTAAGGCACTCGTGAGACCACACAGAGTATTCTGTGCAGTTTTGGGCTCCTTATTTTAGAAAGGACATACTGACATTGGAGAGGGTTCAGAGAGGATTCACAAGAATGTTTCCAGGAATTAAAGCGTTACCATATGAGGAATGCCTGGCAGCTCTTGGGCTGTATTCCCTGGAGTTCAGGAGAATGAGGGAGGATCTCATAGAAACATTTTGAATGTTAAAAGGCCTGAACAGATTAGATATGGCACAGTTATTTCCAGTGGTAGGGGAGTCTAGGACAAGAGGGCACGACTTCAAGATTGAAAGACGTCCATGTAGAAACAGAGATGCAGAGAAATTACTTTAGTCAGGGGGTGGTAAATGTGTGGAATTTGTTGCCACGAGCAGTGTGGAGGCCAAATCACTGGGTGTATTTAAGGCAGAGATAGATAGGTTCTTGATTAGCCAGGGCATTAAAGGGTATGATGGGGGGAAGGCAGGGGAGTGAGGATGACTGGAAGAATTGGATCAGCTCATGACTGAATGGCGGAGCTGGCTCGATGGGCCGAATGGCCTACTTCTGCTCCTGTCTCTTATCGTCTTCCTGTCCTATCCTTACTTAGAAAGGGTCTCTCCCCAAAATATTGACAGTTTCTTCATTTCCATAGATGCTGCCCGATCTGCTGTTCCTCCAGCATTTTATGTATGTTGCATTAAATTGGAGAATTATCTGTGTTCAATTAATTTATGAGAACAAATACCTTCTCCCTCTGTAAGGCCCTACTGTTTGGTAGATTTTCAACAGACCAAACCAAAATGAAGACAAAAGAGCATTCAAGGCAAATCAGGGAACTGATAATAGAGAAGCACAAATCTGGAGAAGGGTACATGACCATCTCAAAAGCATTGAGTTTGCCTCGAAGCTCAGTGTAGTCCATCATGAAAATGTGGAACCAGAGCCACACTGCTTCGGTCAGGCCATCCCCTAAACTTAATCGCTGGAAAAGAATGATACTCGTAAGAGAGGCAACTATGACACCAACAATCACTCTGAGTGAGTTGCAGAAATCAATGGCTCCAACTGGTGATGAAGTTCATGGCTCCGCAATCTCTAGGGCCTTGCATAAAAAGAGTATTTATGGAAGATTGACAAGGGAGAAGCACCCCGCGGAAAAAAAAAGCATATTCTTGCCTATAAATACTTTCCAAAGCATTGATCAGAAGATGCTGTAAAGACGTGGTCGAAGGTCTTATGGTCTGATGAGAGTGAGGTCGAACTTCTTGGCCTCAACACTAAACAATACACGTGGTATAAATGTGACACTAAACATCAGCAAGGTAACACGATCCCTACTGTAAAGAATGGTGGAGTCAGTCAGTTAGGATAGAGGGGAAGATGAATGCTGCTAAATACAGAGAGATCATGGATAACAGTCCTGCTAGCCTCTGCCAGAAAGGTTTAACTCGGGCAGAAATTTGTCTTTTAGCAGGACAACAACCCAAAGCACACTGCACAGCAATCATGGAATGACTTTTCAAATGAAGAAAATTTATATCCTTGAGTGGCTCAGTCAGAGTTCTGACCTTAAACACCATTGAACATCTCTGGCATGACCTCAAGATAGCTGTCCACCACCGCTCCCCAACTAACCTAGCACAGTTTGAGCAATTTTGCAAGGAGGAATGGAAAAACCTTGCTCCAACACATTGTGCAAAGCTAATGGAGACTTATCCAAGAGGCTGATTGGTTGTAGTAGCTGCGAGAGGTGGTCTAATTAAATACTGAGCAAATGAGAGTGAATACTTTTGAACTGGTGACATTCCAGTCTTTGAATTTTTAGTTTTACATGCTTTACAATTTTCCCTGTTTTTAGGCTCTACTGAAAAATAAAAGGAGTATGAGTTAAATTGATCAATACTTCTGGTTGCAACATCATTTATGTGAACAGTCTTGGGGCTGAACACTTTTACAAGGCATGGTATATTACTTTATGTCTCCTCCTAGGGAAGTTTGTTCATCTCAGTGATCAATAAAAAACAATCTACGTCTCAGTAACACCAAAGTAAATATATTCCTTCTTATGAAATTTTCCTCCAGATTGTGACTATTCCTCATTAATCCTATATTTGCTGGGCGGGTTTACACAAACTGGTGACAACAACTGTGTTTAAATAGAAAGACAAAATATAATAAATAAGCTTAAACTCCCAAAATGTTTTTCAATTTAAGTGAAAATTTTAATTCTGTTTGTCAGTAATGAAAAGTATTCTAATTAATTAATTTTGTGTAGTCTCTGGTGTGTTTAATACATAATCTAATATCGGTTACTCTCCTCTAAAACTGATCAAAACTTGCTATAGTATATACAGGCAACATACATCAAAGTTGCTGGTGAATGCAGCAGGCCAAGCAGCATCTATAGGAAGAGGCGCAGTTGACGTTTCAGGCCGAGACCCTTCGTCAGGACTAACTGAAGGAAGAGTGAGTAAGGGATTTGAAAGCTGGAGGGGGAGGGGGAGATGCAAAATGATAGGAGAAGACAGGAGGGGGAGGGATAGAGCCGAGAGCTGGACAGGTGATAGGCAAAAGGGGATACGAGAGGATCATGGGACAGGAGGTCCGGGAAGAAAGACAAGGCGGGGGGGGTGACCCAGAGGATGGGCAAGAGGTATATTCAGAGGGACAGAGGGAGAAAAAGGAGAGTGAGAGAAAGAATGTGTGCATAAAAATGAGTAACAGATGGGGTACGAGGGGGAGGTGGGGCCTTAGCGGAAGTTAGAGAAGTCGATGTTCATGCCATCAGGTTGGAGGCTACCCAGACGGAATATAAGGTGTTGTTCCTCCAACCTGAGTGTGGCTGTATCTTTACAGTAGAGGAGGCCGTGGATAGACATGTCAGAATGGGAATGGGATGTGGAATTAAAATGTGTGGCCACTGGGAGATCCTGCTTTCTCTGGCGGACAGAGCGTAGATGTTCAGCAAAGCGGTCTCCCAGTCTGCATCGGGTCTCACCAATATATAAATGGCCACATCGGGAGCACCGGACGCAGTATATCACCCCAGTCGACTCACAGGTGAAGTGATGCCTCACCTGGAAGGACTGTTTAGGGCCCTGAATGGTGGTAAGGGAGGAAGTGTAAGGGCATGTGTAGCACTTGTTCCGCTTACACGGATAAATGTCAGGAGGGAGATCAGTGGGGAGGGATGGGGGGGATGAATGGACAAGGGAGTTGTGTAGGGAGCGATCCCTGCGGAATGCAGAGGGGGGGGAGGGAAAGATGTGCTTAGTGGTGGGATCCCGTTGGAGGTGGCGGAAGTTACGGAGAATAATATGTTGGACCCGGAGGCTGGTGGGGTGGTAGGTGAGGACCAGGGGAACCCTATTCCTAGTGGGGTGTTGGGAGGATGGAGTGAGAGCAGATGTACGTGAAATGGGGGAGATGCGTTTAAGAGCAGAGTTGATAGTGGAGGAAGGGAAGCCCCTTTCTTTAAAAAATGAAGACATCTCCCTCGTCCTAGAATGAAAAGCCTCATCCTGAGAGCAGATGCGGCGGAGACGGAGGAATTGCGAGAAGGGGATGGCGTTTTTGCAAGAGACAGGGTGAGAAGAGGAATAGTCCAGATAGCTGTGAGAGTCAGTAGGCTTGTAGTAGACATCAGTGGATAAGCTGTCTCCAGAGACAGAGACAGAAAGATCTAGAAAGGGGAGGGAGGTGTCGGAAATGGACCAGGTAAACTTGAGGGCAGGGTGAAAGTTGGAGGCAAAGTTAATAAAGTCAATGAGCTCAGCATGCGTGCAGGAAGCAGCGCCAATGCAGTCGTCGATGTAGCGAAGGAAAAGTGGGGGACAGATACCAGAATAGGCACGGAACATAGATTGTTCCACAAAGCCAACAAAAAGGCAGGCATAGCTAGGACCCATACGGGTGCCCATAGCTACACCTTTAGTTTGGAGGAAATGGGAGGAGCAAAAGGAGAAATTATTAAGAGTAAGGACTAATTCCGCTAGACAGAGCAGAGTGGTGGTAGAGGGGAACTGATTAGGTCTGGAATCCAAAAAGAAGTGTAGAGCTTTGAGACCTTCCTGATGGGGGATGGAAGTATATAAGGATAGTATATACAGAGTATTTCTTGATTTGTTCAAGTGATTCTCTTTTTTCAAGATATGCCTGCATTTGATTTGCATACATAGTTGTACTGCAAAGTTCTCAGTCACTTTTTGATGTAATTAATGGTATGCCTGTGGGTTAAAGTTCAATTCCCTGTATAAACCAACAGAGATGAGGTGGTAATTGACCTTCCCGGATGATACTAGGGATCTATTGATCCAGTTCTGATGAAGTGTCTTTGACCTGAAAGTTAACTCTCTTTCTCCTCCAACGGATGTGGACTGACCTGCAGAATATTTGCAGTACTCTCTATTTCTGTTTTAGTGTTCTATTAGAATCTGGCTGAAGAACTATGATGTGGAATGAAAGCGAAGACATCTACATTATTAAGTGGTGAGTGATTAGGTAGTATCAATGTGAAAAAGGACATTAGTACTATATATACAAGTCACTGAAAGCCAATCTGCACATGTAACCAATATGGAACAAACATGTTATGAGAGGATTTGTACACAGGAGTAAGGCTTACTTTAATATTTGTGGTGCATTTTACTTGGTTCAAGGCTTGGCTGGTTTGCCATGTGATAAGAGATTGAGCAAACTACTGCTTATACTCCAGAGACTAGAAGAATGATAGGAAAAGTTTGTAAAGGTGCATGGATAGAAGGGGTATGGAGGACTATGGTCTCGATACTGGCCAATGGGAGCAAGCAGTTCAAATAGTTCAGCATGGACGAGATGGACCAAAGGGCCTGTTTCTTTACTGTACATTTCTATGACTCTATGACTCTCTGAAATTGAAAGTTAAAAAATTCTTGTACAATTTGACAGGATTGTTGTGGCAAGGATGCCTTCCTTGCTGAGAACACAAGAACTAGGTGTCAAAGGATTTAAAGGTTCAAAGTTTATTTTATTGTCAAAGAATGCATGTACAATACAACTCTGATATTTGCCTTCTCTAGATAGCCATGAAATACAGAAAAAAACAGCAATTATTAAAATAAGCTACATCAACTCCCCACCCCACACAAAAAGGACTGACACTCCAAACCACCCACCCCACCCCTCCCTCACAAAACAATCAGGAACAATATCATTAAACACCCAACCTACTTCCTTGCAAAAAAAGAACAGCAACAATAGTAAACCACACCCCCAAAAAAAATCTGTCATGCAAAATCTAACAGATCGCCCACACAGAAAAGCCAACAAGAATATCAGACCCCAAATCTCCAACTGTCCCTCATGCAAAAACCAAATTAGTCTCAGAATAAAGGATAGGCCATCCAGGATTTAATGATGAGAAATCTCTTCACTCAGATGGTGGTAATTGTTGGTGTTCTCTATCCTAAAGGGCTCTGGGGTTTCAGTTTTTGATAACTAAGATCAATCAATATCTGAATATTAAGGGAATCCAAGAATAAGAGGATAGCGCAGAAAAATGGTGTTGAAATAGATTATTTATGAGTTACTGTAGATGAATGATGAAGTTTGAAGTTCTGGTCTGCTCACGATATTTAATGTATCTTTATGCTAAGTTATCCTTTCAATAGTTGAACAGTAATTAAATGAGGAATTTAACTTCACTTGTTATAATATAATCATAAATTACCAATTATCACACTTCCATTACTGTTGGCTGTGGCTTCAAAAACAACCCATGCATCATCACATGAATATTACTCATCATTGCCAGAGGCAAATGTACAGAAAATGGTTTTCATTTTAATTAATATTTATGCTGCCTGTTTAAAACTGGCAGGAAGTATTCTGTACCAACAGGAGTGCAGATCACCTAACACTGCTTGCGTGGAAATGGACGCTAACTAATTTAGTGCAAAAAAATGTCGGATTAACTTGGGCAAATTAATCAACAGCCTTGGTAAAATTCTAAACATAATACAGTTATTGAATCTTGCTCTCAGATTGAATCATCAAAAGACACTTGTCTCTTTTGTCCGATCACAAGACACTTCTTTTATTTATTCCTTTACAGGACCTGTACACCACTGGCAAGGAAAGCAATTTTTGGCCGATATAGTGCCAAAAATGGCAATTGAAGATCAACCATTTCAGTGTGTCTGGAATCAAAAATAGACCTGATTTCATAATGACATTTTTGTCTGAATTACATGAGAAAATAAGATAGATTTTTACAGTCCTCTACCTTGAAGTTCTCTAATAATAATACTACATTTTTACTTTAAATCAGCGTAATTTTTTATTCTAATTTCCAAGGTCGCATTTAAACTCATCTCCCAATTAATGGCTTGGACCATCAGACACTGGCCTCTGGATAGAAGCACAAAATTTTGGTCACGGAGATAGGAAAAATGGTTAATATGTAAGGAGTGTTTGATGGCTCTGGGCCTGTACTCACTGGATTTGAGGGGGTATCTCATTGAAGCCTATGAAATATTGAAAGGCCTACATGGAGAGGGTGTGCAGGGAATGTTTCCAATAGTTGGGGACCAAAGGGCACAACCTCAGAATAGAAAGATGTCCCATTAGAACATAGATGAGGAGGAATTTCTTTCGCCAGAGGGTGGTAAATTAATTAACACAGATGGCTGTGGAGGCAAAGCCATTGAGTACACTTAAAATGGAGGTTAATAGGTTCTTAATTAGAAAGGGTATCAAATGTTGTGGGAAAACGGTGAATGGATTGGTTGAGCAGACTTGACAGGCCAAATGGCCTAATTCTGCTTCTTTGTCTTATGGAATAAAAGATTATCTTATTGCTCTGATTAAGAATTTCGAAGTGTACACTGCAAGGCAACTGAATGCAGGGCTACGAATGGTGGAGCAATTAATACTGAGCACGTGCCAGGTTCCTGGTCTGCAGAATTGGAGGGGTTATAAAAGCTGGACAGAGATGAAACAATAAAAACTGGCCTTTTTTTTTAAAATAGCTGTGATTTTGAACTGGTAGCCAATTTAGGTCAGCAAGCACAGAGGTGATGGTCAAATAAGATTGCAAATTAAAGTCATAGAACAGATACAGGCCCATCAGCCCAGCAAATCCATCCTACCTATGGTAACCACCAATTACTACTAAATTATAAGTAGGTAAGTCATCAGATACGTGGAAAGTGTTTAAAAATCAATTGCGCAGAGCACAGGGAAAGCATGTTCCTATTAGAAGGAAGGACTAGGGTGGAAAGATAAATGGACCTTCAATGTCCAGAAAGATGATAAATTTAGTCGAAGAAAAAGGGAAAGTATGCAAAGCTTTGGAAGTTAGGATCAAACAGAGCACATGAAGATTATAAAGAAGCCGGAAAAGAAGGGAATTTTGGAAACCAAGATGGGCCATGAAAAGTCCTGTACAAGTAGGATTAAGGTGAATCCCAAGGCATTATATACATACATCAAGAACAAGAGGATAACCAGGGAGAGGGTAGGATCATTGAAGGATAAAAGGGGAACATTTGCTTGGATGTGGAGAATATGAGTGAGGTACTTAATAAGTACTTTGCTTCAGTATTTACCAAGGACAAGGACATGGAGGACTAGGAGATTAGTGCTGAATGATAAAATATGTTCAGGTGTTTAGAGGTGAAGGAGGAGGAAGTGTAGGGTCTCCTATTGAGTACTAAGGTGCACAAGTCACCAGGGCCTGATGGGATTTACCCCAGGTTATTGGAGGAGGCAAGAGACAAGATTTTTGGGGCCTTGATCAGTATCTTCAAGCCGTCTTCAGACACAAGTGAGGTCTCGAAGGATTGCCAAGTGGCTAATGTTGCACCTCTATTTAAGAAGAGAACAAGGGAAAATCATGGGAACTATAAACCAGTGAGTGTCACATCAGTTGAAAGGAAATTACCGGAGAAAATTCTCAGGATAGGATATATGAGCATTTGGAGACCCTTAGCCTAATTAGAGAGAGCCAGCATGGCTTTGTGCGGGGTAAGTTATGTCTTACCAACTTGATTAAATTTTGTTACAAGGTGATGAGAAACATTGATGAGGGTATAGAGCAGTGGATGTTGTCTACCTGAATTTTAGTAAGGCATTTGACAAAGTCACTCATGGGAGTCTAATCCAGAAGATTTGGATGCATGGGGTATCTGGTGCATTGGCTGTTTGGATTCAGAAGTGGCTTGCACATAGAATTCAGAGGGTAGTGGTTGAACAGACCTACTCAAGCTGGATATCTGTAATTAATGGTGTTCTACAGGGATCTGTGCTAGGATCTCTGCTGTTTGTGATGTATATAAATGACCTGGATGAAATGTAGATGGGTGGGTTAGTAAGTTTGCAGATGATACCAAGATTGGTGGAGTTGTGGATAGTGTGGAAGACTGGCAAAGAACATAGCTGCACCTTGATAGGGCAAATACAAGGAGACAGTACACTGTTAAAGGCAAGGTCCTTAAAAGTGTTACTGAGCAGAGAAATATTGGGGTCCAAGTCCATACCTCCTTGAAAGTGGCTGCACAGGTCGATGGGGTGGTTAAGAAGCCTTATGCAATGTTTGCTTGTATTATTCAAGGCATTGAGTTCAAAAGTCTAGAGGTTATGTTGCAACATTATAAAACTTTGGTTAGGCCACATATGGAGTATTGCATAGAGTTCTGGTCATCCCACTATAGGAAGTCTTATGAGTTTTGAAGAGGCTGCAGAAGTGGTTTACCAGGATGGTGTCTGGTTTCGAGAGTATGGTGCTATTATGAGAGGTTGACAAACTTGGACTGTTTTCTTTGGAGCAGTGGAGGCTGAGGGACGATCTGACAGAGGTTTATAAGATTATGAGAGACACAGACAGCGTACACAGAGAATACATTTATTTCTCATGGTAGAAATGTCTAATACCAGAGGGCATGCATTAAAGATGAGAGTGGGTAGATATACACTGGATGTAGGGGTAAGATTTTTACTTAGAGAGTGGTGGATATCTGGAATGTGCTGCCTGGTATGGTGGTAGAGGTAAATACATTAGAGGCTTTTAAGAAATGTTTAGATAGGCACAGGAATATAGGGAAGATAGAGGGATATGGACATTGTGTAGGTATGAGGGATTGTTTTTGTGTTTTCTTTAATATTCTTTTTAGCTGGTTCAGCACAACATTGTCAGCTGAAAGGCCTTTTCCTGTTCTATACTGTTCTATGTTCTATGTAAATCAGGGTGAAGGGTGAATTGGCAAATAATTTGTGCAGTGCAAGCGCAAGCAGTCAGATAAGAAGCTATGAAATCTTTTGGAATAGTCTAGTGGCTAGAAATGGATAGATGAGGACTTCAGCTAAAGAAGAAAGAACAACAGTCAGACATAAGATTTATTTGCAAAAATATATTATTCAGTGGTAGCTATACTTTAGAGAATAAAAGAAAATCTCCTGCTGCCAGACTTTCACTAAAGTAACTTGCCAGCAGCCAGTTCCACATCAAACAAATTCTGCTGCCAGACTCACATTCAAAAGGAATGTTTCAGCTCAGATTCACATAATAAAAGTTACTAAACATCTAAACTCAACTTTTTTTTATTATAATTCTACTTTACTGATTCTATGTTCAACCCAGAAGAAAATAATCTTTTTGAGCATTAATTCCTACCTAGATTAAACGCTGGGAAAATATAGCTACCATAGAATAAGAATGAAAATTAGAAATAATTTGTTTCATTTGTCATATGTACAGTACATCAAAACATAAGGTGAAATATGCTGTTTGTGTCGGGGATGCATGGGGGTAGTCCGCAAAGATCGCCATGCTTCCAGATCAACATAGCATGTCCACAACTTACTAACCTTAACCCTAACCTCACATCTTTGGAATGTCAGAGGAAATCAGAGCACCCACAGAAGAAACCCATGCATTTACAGGGGGTACATACAAACTCCTTTCAGACAGCAGTGGGAATTGAAACCTCATCTTATAGCAGGTGCACTGTGAAAGATTGTGCTAACCATTATGCCATCCCCAAAGATATTGAGTTGAGACCATTGATGTTGTTTATAGAATTAGCCTGAAATCCCAAGGCAGATTTGACCAGAAGACATAAAATTGCTTAGTGGTAGATTTTCAAATGATAGCACTGAATAAGAAGTAATCTCATCAAAATGTATAAAATACAGAAGGCGTTGAAGGAATGGAGGCTGAGTATTTTATTTCCTTGGCTGAAGCCTCCAGACTTAACAGTATAATCTCAGGATAAAGAAAAGGGATAAGTTTATTTACTTCAATGGTAAACATTCTCTGAATCATGGTTGTGGATGCACAGGGCTGAAATCAGAAGATGATTGTAATACAGAAGAATCAAGAGGTGTACTGCTCATTTGGGAAAATAGAACTGAGGTAGAAGATTCCCAAGAGGTTTGCTGAACAGTGGAACAGGTTTAAGGACAGTTTTATATACTTCCGTTCCTGATGTTTATGCTCTTACAACACTCAAGAAAACCATTTGCTCCACCATGATTGCTCTATAAAACCTATCCAATAAATCCGATAACCAAGTCAAATTACCAATGCCTTTTGAAAGCTATTGATGATTTTAATTCCATGACTCTTACAGACAGAACATTCTGGAACCTAATAATTACAATGATTAACACCATCTGTTGTACTGCCCTTTATTAATTCCATTTTTCCTTTTGATGAAGTAGATCACTCTAGAATGAACTTCCATGTCTACCAATTTCTCTCTTATGCTCTATTAAATCCTCTGTAAGCTCAACCTCTGTAAAGTCTTGTTTTATGTTATTAGAACTATTAAAGGGCATTTCAAATCTCCCTTGCAAATTGGGATTGGCATTCACAATTTTCTTTCACACAAAGTCCCAAAACATGTTTCTGCCTTATAAATCAATGCACATCTTTCTCACAACTCATGATTGAGAATGGTTCCAGGACTTGAGGGCCTGAGCTATAGGGTGAGGTTGGTCAGGCTTAGAAATTATTCCGATTCAGATTCATCTATTTATTATGTGTACATTGAAACATAGCATAAGTGCATTGTTTGTGTTAATAACCAACATAATGATGGCTGGAGTCAGCCAACAAGATTTGCCACACATTCCAGCACCAACACAGTATGCCCACAATGTTTAGTAAAACAACAGCAACAAAACAATAGCAAGACAAGCCCTTTTCCTCCTTCCCATGCACTCACACACAGAGACAGCCCTCCAATTCTAGGACAGGCTGCTTCTGGGCACCCGGCCTCTGGACCTCCTTGAGTGTAGGTGTTTGAGGGGTGGCCTTATGGAGGTGTATAAAATACTGAGGAACTCAAATTAGAGCGGATGCATGGTCTTTTAATATGGGAACGTGTGTCAAAAACTGGAGGATATAGGTTTAAGATGAGAGGGAAAAGATTTAAAATAGTCTTAAGGGGCAACTTCATGCAAAGGTTAATACTACTGGAATGAGCTGCCAGAGGAAGTAGTTGAGGAAGGACAACTACCAATACATTTTCCCCCTTCCTTTTCAGTTCTGAGGAAGTTTCTTGGTCAAAAACTTCAACTGTTAATTCATTTCAATAGATGGATACCAGATTGGGAACCCCTGCTCCAGGGCATCTTAATTGGTATGGACAATTTTGTCAAAGTGGTCTGTTTCTGTGCGGTATTTCTCCATGACTCTAAGGCTGTGTGCTTGAATGGTCCTGTGTTTCTGAAACTTGGACTATCAACTGCTGGCATCTGAAGATACAGTTGAAGTCAGAAGTTTACATATACTTAGGTTGAAGTCATTAAAACTCATTGTTTAACCACTCCACAGATTTCATATTAGCAAACTATAGTTTCAGCAAGACGTTGAGGACATCTACTTTCTGCATGACAGGAGTAATTTTTCCAACAATTGTTTACATACAAATTATTCTTTTAACTGACTATATCATAATTCCAGTGGGTCAGAAGTTTACAACCAAAATCAAAAGAAATCAGCCAAGACCTCAGAAAAAAAAAATTGTGGACCTCCACAAGTCTGGTTCATCCTTGGGAGCAATTTCCAAATGCCTGAAGGTACCACGTTCATCTGTACAAACAACAGTATGCAAGTATAAACACCATGGGACCACGCAGGTGTCATACTGCTCAGGAAGGAGACGCATTCTGTCTCCTGGAGATGAACGTACTTTGGCACATAAAGTGCAAATCAATCCCAGAACAACAGCAAAGGACCTTGTGAAGATGCTGGAGGAAACAGGTGGACAAGTATCTATATCCACAGTAAAACGAGTCCTATATCCACATAACCTGAAAGGCTGCTCATCAACGAAGAAGCCACTGCTCCAAAACTGCCATAAAAAAGCCAGACTACAGTTTGCAAGTGAACATGGGGACAAAGATCTTACTTTTTAGAGAAATGTCCTCTGGTCTGATGAAACAAAAATTGAACTGTCGTTATGTTTGGAGGAAAAAGGGTGAGGCTTGTAAGCCGAAGAACACCCGTGAAGCATGGGGGTGGCAGCATCATGTTGTGGGGGTACTTTGCTGCAGGAGGGACTGGTGCACTTCACAAATTAGATGGCATCATGAGGAAGGAAAATTATGTGGATATATTGAAGCAACATCTTAAGACATCAGTTAAAGCTCAGTCGCAAATGGGTCTTCCAAGTGGACAATGACCCCAAGCATACCTCCAAAGTTGTGGCAAAATTGCTTAAGGACAATAAAGTCAAGGTATTGGAGTGGCCATCACAAAGCCCTGACTTCAATCCAACAGAAAATTTGTGGGCAGAACTGAAAAACTGTGTGCGAACAAGGAGGCCTACAAACCTGACACAGTTACACCAGTTCTGTCTGGAGGAATGGAACAAAATTTCAACAACATTTTGTGAGAAGTTTGTGGAAGGCTACACAAAATGTTTGACCCAAGTTAAACAATTTAAAGGCAATGCTACCAAATACTAACAAATTAAACTTCTAACCCACTGGGAATGTGATGAAAGAAATAAAAGCTGAAATAAATCACTCTCTCTACTATTATTCCGACATTTCACACTCTTAAAATAAAGTAGTGATCCCAACTGACCTAAGACAGGGGATGTTTTCTAGGATTAAATGTTAGGAATTGTGAAAAACTGAGTTTAAATGTATTTGGCTAAGGTGTATGTAAACCTCTGACTTCAACTGTATGTAAAAATACCACCAATGCTGTCTGTGACAAGTTCTCCATATTCACTGGAAATTTTCTGGAAAACCAACATTTGGGTTTTTTCCTAGTTGATTTTCTCAATATTGAGGCCTTAGTTACTCTCAATCCAGGCCAAATTCAGGGTACACCGAACACCATTCCCGCAAAATATTCATGGAGTCGTGCAGCACCAAAACTGGTCCTTCAGCTTAACTTTTCCAAAAAACTTGACTGAGTGCGTCTCACCTGCCAGCCTTTGTCCCATATCCTTCTCAACATTCCTTATCCATATAGCTGTCTGAATTTCTTTTAAACATTTTAATTCTACCTGTGACAACATGTTCCATCCTCCATTTGAAGAATTTGAACAAAACAAGCAACGACAAAAACAGGACAGCAACGCAGCAACAGCAAAGCAAGCCCTCTCCTCCCTCCCACCAAAGTCTAACCATTCACCCTATCTAGACCATCATGATTTTAAATTTATCTATTATGTCACCCCTCAGCTGCCTTTCCTCCAACCAGAAAAAAGCCAGTCTGTCCTGTCATGATATTTCTGTTGTGCAAAGAGATTATCAGTCAGGTAGAGAAAAGGAATTCAAGTATACAGGTATATTGAAAGCTTTCTTGAAGGGCAACATCCCCACTGACTCCAGAGGTTATCTGTGCCAGGATCATTTGGAGCAGAGATGGAAGCATTCAGGTAGGTATTGAGAACCTAAGCCTTTTTAGTAATAGGAACACAAAGAAACCCTCCATAAGCTGCATCAGAAAGCACTACTAAGTACTTACGTATCTCCTTCTCCATTGCAGGAGGAGTTTGCAGTTCTCACACTGACATCATTACCAACCTCAGAAACCACAACACCAAAGTGGATACCATACTGTTTTTGAATCTTAAGGACTGCCTAAGACAGGGGTCCCCAACCTTTTTTGCACGCGAACCGGTTTATTATTGACAATATTCTTGCGGACCGGCCAACCGGGGGTGGGGGGGGGGGGGAGAGGTAGGGTTGCCAACGGACAAGAGTAGCAGTCAAATACGTTGTGTTTACCCCAAGAAAGACTACAATGACCATGAACCCTTGCGCTGGCACCAGTGCGCATGTGTGTACGTGCCGATTTTTTTCCCTACAATTCGTTTTTGGCGATTCTGTCCGGGGGTGGGGGAGTGTTAATCACGACTGGAATATAGTGATAAGTGGCTAATACGCGCAATTTCATTTCTAAAAGGGTTTATCTAATGAATTTGATATTAAACACAGAGCGCATATTTTCCTGGCGTGAATATAGTGATAAGTCAATTATCAGGGGAGGACAGGGGAGCTTGAAGTAAGTGTTGAACGAACTTCCAGTAGAAGTGGTAGAGGCAGGTTCAATATTATCATTTAAAGAAAAGTTGGATAGGTATATGGACAGGAAAGGAATGGAGGGTTATGGGCTGAGTGCAGGTCAGTGGGACTAGGTGAGAGTAGCGTTCAGCACGGACTAGAAGGGCCGAGATTGCCTTTTTCTGTGCTGTAGTTGTTATATGGTTATATAAATCACTTATAAGTCAATAGCATCAAAACATTTTAAGTAACGTTTGGATATGAAACACACAGTTCATATTTTCCTTGTATGAACATATAAAACGATTGCAACACACCAATATCGCTGAATCAGTGGGAGCCCTGGGCTTGTTTCCCTGCAACAAGACGGTCCTATTGAGGGGTGATGGGAGACAGCGATACTCAAAGGAGGTTCCTTATGTCCAGTCTATTCCGCAATTTAGTTTTCATTGCATTAATTGCAGAGATACGTTGGAAATGGAAGCAACGTTTTCAGTGGTTTTATGGCTATCTCAGGATATTCAACCTTGACTTTGATCCAGAATGCCGGCAGAGATGTTACGTCAAACATACTTTTCAGCCCGCTGTCATTTGCAAGCTCGAGGAGCTGATCTTCTCCCCGCGCTGACATGGATGATGCGCGGGTAATGATCTTGTATGTGTTCAAGTTCAACAGTGGGCGTAACACAGAAAGAGGAAAGGTGAAGCTGACTCATATCGCCAAATTATATCGCTTCCTCGTGGCCCGGTAGCACATGCTTTGCGGCCCGGTACCAGTCCACGGCCCGGTGGTTGGGGACCGCTGGCCTAGGAGATCACCACAATAGTCCTAACCTCAACCTATCAGAGATTTTCCTTTTGTCCTCTCTCTTCCCCTTGCCCTCTTTGCAACTGAAAGTAACTTGGTTTCTCCCTTCACTATTTAAGTTGGTAGAGTTTACTAGTTGTGGTGAAAGGACTTTGGATGGAGATGTTAATTCTTAGAATTGTAGAGCATAGTAGCACAGAACCAGGCTCTTCAGCCCATCTAGTCCATGCTGAACTGTTATTCTGCCTAATCCTGTTGACCCACATCTGGACCATAGCCCTTCATACCCCTCCCTCTCAGCTACTTAGCCAAACTTCTCCTAAATGATGTGATTGTACCCCCACTCATCACTTCTGCTGGTAGTTCATTCCACACTTGCATCACCCTTTGAGAAAAAAGTTCACTATCAGTCTCCCCTTAAGTATTTTACCTTTTACCCTTAACCTCTGACCTCTAGTTTTAGTTTCATTCAATCTCAGTGGAAAAGGTCTGCTTGCATTTACCCTATTGATACCCCTCATAATTTTGTATACTTCTATCAAATTTCCCCACATTCTTTTCTCCTCTTTCCAAAGATGTTGGCTAACCTGCTCGATGTTACAATGTTTCCAGAATTTCCTGTTTTTTTAAAAATTTCAGATTTCTATTATCAGAAGGCTTATTTTTATTATTTTTCAAGGGACTGATTAAATTGTTTTACAAAGTGAGAAGAAATAATCTTCTCTGTGATAATGATTCTGTGATAATTTAAAGATGTCCAAAGTGAATGCTCAATCCTAGCATGATAATCAAAAAGAGACTTGAAATTCTAGGTAACCTACTCCTGCTCTTATTTTCTTATGTTCTTGTGAAGTGGCCAGTAATGATTGCCAGACAATACAAAAATTGGATGAATAATTCGTTTCTATCAGCTGCTGCTAGAGCTTGAAACCTAGGCAGTTCTTACAGGATAATCCTGATAAATTCTGCACTGTCAGTTGGGTCTTTGCTTTATTGAGATGCAATCTTAGCCATAATATCATATGAAACTACTGTATGTCAAGAACAACTGCGTTCTTGTAAATACTTAACCATTGAGCAAGATAATTAACACCAGTTATAATTTTTCTTTGCATTGTTGTTTTGCGGTACCTTGCTGTGCAGAAACTGGCTGTTTACCAGAACACTTTATAAATGATTGGGATTACCATCTTGTGAGATATGTGTTCCACTAATACAATTCTTTGCCTTCTTATTAATTATATTGTCTTGGGGAGCCATTCACTTAATTTGCTTAATGACAACTAAATGTCAAATCTATTGTGGTTAATAATGCTAAAAATGACTTTGCTTTGTCATTACAGAATAAATGAGAACAAAAATAAATACCAGTATAAACTCTGCTTATTTTGTTTGAGTTGTGGGAAGGAATTTCCCACAAATATTCCAGAATAATTCATGGCTACTGGCAAAATGATATGGATGCATGTTTTCCATTATTGGAAAATAGCTTCAATATAGGAAGAAAAGAATTTTAAAAATTAAAAACAGAAAAATATTGGAAACACTCAACCAGTCAGGCAGCACCTCTAGAGAGAAAACAGAGTTAATATTTCAGGCCGATGGCATCTCATTGTATGTTTAAAAGGTGTGCAAAAATTGATATAGAGGCTCCTTAGTGGTTTGCTGAGTGGTAACAGCCCGTAATTGGACTGTACCGTGAATGGGGTTCCCTTTCTTTAGCTAATGGGGAATGATTTTCAATTTTAATTGGAAATATAAACTTGCATAGTTTTCTATTGCATAAGCAGACCTGTTTGATTAGGTTGAAAATGCACACTGCAGCAACATCAATAAAAATATCCCTATTCTGTTGCAAGCTATTGAGATGGAACAATAGGACTGAGGATGGACGCAGGGATCACAGTTGAAGTCATGACATCACTGCTGCTATGCACCCCCTGTTTCAGCTGTAAACAAAAGTCAACCAGGATTAATCCTGCATTGACCTCTGCTGGAAAAATAGTGAACACACTGATAAAGGGTGGGTGGAATATACACCACAAGTGCAGAAACACAATTAACATTTCAGATCAATCACCATTCCTCAAAACCAACCTGCAACTGCCTGATGCTGGAAATCCATTGCATTATTTTAAAACTTAGAGCATCCATAGCATTTTGCAGTCATGTGAGTAACATTGAATAACTCTGTGTCGGAGTGTTAAACATCAAGTTTATGATGCCCAGCAGAACTTAGGTTGAGTGTCCACTGCTGAGCAATTAGAAGGCCCAAGGCAACATGGTCTGCTGAACAGGGCATGCAGATTACTTCCTCCACAATGGCAGAGCCCAAAAAGAAATATTGGTGTGTGGCTATGGAAGGAGAGCACTGGCCGGGGGTCATTTCATCAACCTTCTGGTACCAAATTCTTCTTCTTATTGGATATCAGAAGGGGGCTATAAAATGATCAGTCACTGCCAGGGTCAGTATCACAATAAATGGGGCAAAGGTTGGCAGACAGATTGGAGAATGGGTTGTGAGAGAGGTGGAATCAGTTATCAGGGTTTGCGGCTGGGAGGGGGAGTGCTGAGTGGGATCTATAAATGGGGATGGTAAATCCCATGGGCCATCAATGGTAGGTGGTTGGCCATTGAAAGGCTGGAAGGAACTAAACATGAGTCTTCAGGAAGGTGGTGGTGGTGGTGGTGGAAGTGGCAGCAGTGCACATACTCCTGTCTTTGTTATTGATGCTGACATTCAAAGGGTGGGAATCACTTAGAGCGAACACCACCAATATCCTGACCTGGTCCGACTGCAAAGATGTCATGGCCAAGAAAGCTCACTTCCTCAGGAGGCTAAAGAAATTTGGCATGTCCCCACTGACATTCCCAACTATTGTGATGTACCACAGAAAGCTTCTTATACCAATCACAGCCAGGTAAGGTACCTGCTCTGCCCATGACTCAGGAAAAGGCAGGGTTATGGACAGAGTTCATCAGCACATCATGGAAGCCAAGTCCCCCTTGCACTCTGAATATGCTTCTCACTCCCTCATTAAAGCAACCAACATAATCGAAGACACCACCCCACCCACCTTCTCCTCTCCCATCAGGTAGGAGAGACAAGTCTGAAAATAGATACAACAGGCTTAAGGACAGCTTTGACCATGCTACTATATGCCACTGGATGGTTCCCTGGAATGACAACATAGACTCTTGACCTCACAATATACTTTATCCTGAGCTTGTGAACCTGCACCATACTTTATCTGTAGCTGTTGGTCTTTGTTCTACAATCTGTTATTGTTTTACCTTGTAAAACCACAATGCACTGTTGTAAACTGTATGAACAGTATGCAAGATATGTTTTTCATTGTACCTCAGTACATGTGACAATAATAAACCAATTCCAATTCTAGAACTGGGTGATATTACCAGTGGTGTGGGAAGAGTAAAAAACCTGGAACAGCACAGCTAATGCTTTTGCATCTTCTGAAGATTTATTTTCCTTTCAACTATCTGTAAACTAAGAAGAAAATTGTGGAGCATTATCAATAAATATTCGTATTTTCACTGCCTTTCATCTTTCATTGAAATAGACTCATATTATGCCTAAAAATGTGATGCTTCACAGTATAATTCTCCAACTGAAAAGCAAAAAATAGAATGCTGAAAGTATTCTGGCAGCATTTGTGAAGAGAGAGGAAATTAATATTTCAAGACCATGACCTTTAATCAGAATGCCTGTCGATGTTTATAATTTTAAAACAAATGTGTATATTTTTTCTAATGGTACAAATTGTCTGGAGAGAACTGCAGTTCACTCTTAAGAAATAGAAGGATGGAAAGGTAAGTGCAATCAAAAGAAGATGAAAATGAAATTTTTTCTCAAAAGTAAAATTTGCAATTCAGATTTCTGATGATCATTATTATCCCTCAAATAAGTAATAAATCAGACTGCTTTGGGAGAAAATTATAATTACATGTATGCACTTTTCTCTAGGAAGGGTGTGTATGCATTTTAACAAAGGCTTATTAAGAAGCTTAACAATTAATTGTGTTGATCATGAGCTTTTCTTATACTGTTCTACACACTTACCGGTTAACAGATTGTTGTCTCTACTGAGCACGTAAAACGTGTCAGATGTATAATACGTCAGATGGATAGCTAGTTATCAGAATTTTGGAAAGGCTTTGCACACAAATGATATCCCTGGTAATTATTTTGGGTTAATGTTCCAGTTTAAGGCTTAGTTTCATTAATAATCTTGGTTGACACTCTTTTGTCAGTTGAATAAGAGTTAAGTTGGGCTAATCACCTACAAACCTACAGATGTTTGGATGGTCTAATTAAGCATTCAGCTCTGGGAATAGTTGTCATGACAATGACATGGACCTTCCAGGGAGGCTAAGCTACCAGGGTTTCTGGGAAGCTCTGGCTTTGTTCAATGCAGTTAAGGTAATAAAGAGAATTTCTGACAGGAGAAAACACCTTATTTATTCAAAAAGGTAGAATATCTGGGATGGTACTCATATTTAAATTGTCCAAGCCATAAAACTTGTCATCTCTCACCTTCAACTGTGGAATATTGTAACCATGTGGATATTATTGAGGCACAGATGTTAGGATATTCCATATTCCTCAATTTACAAATTATCGTCCTTCATTGGGAACATCCAATCAGCAAATTAGAGCAGAAGACATAGGAACAGAACTGGGGCTATTTGGCCCATCAAGTCTGCTCCACCATTTCATCATGCCTGATGAAGGGTCTCGGCCTGAAACATCAACTGTTTATTCCTTTGCATAGAAGACGCCCTACCTGCTGAGTTCTTCCAGTATTTTGTATGTGTTACTCTGGATTTCCAGCATTTGCAGAACCTTTTGTGTTTATGGCTGATTTATGGTTCCTCTCAACCCCATTCTCCTCCCTTCCCATTGTAACTTTTAACACTATTACTAATCAAGAACATATGAACCTTGGTTTTAAAAATTCACTGACTTGACCTCCACAACCATCTGTAGCAATGAATTCCACATATTTACAACCCTGTGGCTTGCAAATATTACAAGGTTCATCACCCTCTGGCTAAAAATTGTTACAAAGTACAAAAACATATCAATTCCTCAGAGGTGAATTGGGATCCAGGCCAACCGGCACAACATGTCCGCATCAGGTGCCATCTCATTGGCTCTCCACTGAAGCCTGAACATCATGGATAGCAAATATGCATGCATTAGGATGCTGTTTATTGACAACAGCTTGGTATTCAATAATATCATCCCCTCAAAACTAATCAATAGGTTTGAAGACCTTGGCCTTAATGCATCTGCTCCAAAATCTCACTCAGCACAGGTGCACCACAAGGCTGTATGTTTAGCCCTCTGATCTACTTGCTTTACACTTATGTGTGGCTAAGCACAACTCAAATGCCATATTCAAGTTTACTGATGACACCAAAGTCGTAGGTCAAATCAAAGGTGGTGACAAATCAGCGTATGGGAGGGAGATTGAATATCTTGCTGAGTGATGCCACAAAAAATCTTACTCAATGTCAGCAATTTCAGAAGAAGCTGAATATTGACCACAGGAGGAGGAAACCAGAGGTCCATGAGCCAGTTGTCATCAGGGGATCAGAAATTGAGAGGGTCTGCAACTGTAAATTCCTCGCCTCCAGAAGCAGTGCCTCTACTTCCGTAGAAGTTTGCAGAGACTTTGCATGACATCTAAAACTTTGACAAACTTCTACAGATGTGTCATGGAGAGTATATTGACTGGCTGCATCACAGCCTGATATGGAAACACTAATGACCTTGAACTGAAAATCCTACAAAAAGTAGTGAATATGGTCCAGTCCATCATGGGTAAAGCCCTCCCCACCATTGAGACACATCTACACAGAGCATTGTTGCAGGAATTCAGCATTCATCATCTGTGTTATGCTCTCTTCTCACAGCTGCCGTGAAGAAAAAGATACTGGAGCCTCAGGACTCACACCAGGTTTAGGAACAGTTATTATCCTTCAGCCTTCAGATTCCTGAACCAGAGGGATAACTTCACTCAACTTTATTGAAATGTTCCCAAAACCTTTGGACTCACCTTCAAGGACTCTTCATCTCTTGTTCTTAATATTTATTGCTTACTTATTATTATTATTATTATTATTGTTGTTGTTGTTTTCATTTCCTTCTTTTTGTATTTGCACAGCTTGTTGTGTTTTACAGTCTGGTAGTATGCCTAGTTGACTCAGTCTTTCATTGATTCTATTATGATATTGAAGTTATTTAGTATGCCCACAAGAAAATGAATCTCAGGGTTGTATATGATGACATACATGTATTTTGATAATAAATTTCTTTGACCTTTGTAAAACAAAATGTGGTCTCAAAATCTGAAAATTAAAACTGAAAATTTGAAACAAAGCATTTCCGGGAGTTTCTAATGTTGCTACACAGAATGAATAAGGTCAAATTTATTTAGTTTATAATTTCCCACATTTCTTTTTCCTAGAGCGCACACAAAATGCTCGAGAAATTCAATAGGTAGGGCAACACTTATGAAGGAAAATAAACAGTCCACTATTTGAGCAAGACTAGAGCCCAGATTAATGGACCACCCACATTAAAACACTCTTGACACTCTAACACATCTACTGGATTAGCAGAAGTGACTCAGTACGCTCATCCAGTCAATTTGTTTAGAGAAAACTGCCATGAAATAAATTTTGAGCAGTGACACAAAATGTACAATGGAAAAGAAAGTCTGGCTGAAGGGAGAATGGGAAACATCACCTGTTTTGTGATTGCAACCTGAGACTTATTTCACCCAATCTTTTACTGAAAATACAACTGGAAAAAATGCTGATTTGACGTGGGAACCGAAGTACAGAAGCACAGCACTGCATTGCTCAGTGAGACCATGTCTACTCTGCATCTCCATTCTACTGTCATATGGTCTCTTATATCCTCACTAACAAAGATCTATCTATCAGTGATGCATTTAAAACTCTGCTTGGGTCTATGCTGCACTCCTTTAACACTTTGTGTAATGTATTTATCATAGAACAGCACAGACTATAAGACTGTGAGACCATAAGATATAGAGCAGAATTAGGCCACTTGGCCCATCGAGTCTGCTCCACCATGGCTGATCCATTTTTCCTCTCAGCCCCACTCTCCTGCATTCCTCCCGTATCCCTTCATGCCCTGACCAATCAGGAATATATCAATCTCTTCCTTAAATATATATAAAGACTTGGCCTCCACAGCTGCCTGTGGCAAAGAATTCCACAGATTCACCCTCCTCATCTCCATTATAAAAAAATGCCCCTCTATCCCTCTATTCTCAGGCTGTGTCCTCTGGTCTTGGACTCTTCCATCATAGGAAACATTCTCTCCACATTCACTCTTTCAAGCCCTTTCACCATTTGATTGGTTTCAATGAAGTCACCCCTCACTTTTCTGAAGTCCAGCAAATACAAGCCCAGAGCCATCAAATACTCTTCATATAATAAGCCATTCAATCATGGAATCATTTTCGTGAAACTCCTTTGAGCCATCTCCAGTTTCAGCAAATCCTTTCTAAGATAATGGACACAAAACTGCTCATAATACTCCAAAGGAGGCCTCACCAGGGCTTTATAAAGTCTCAACACTACATCCTTGCTTTTATGTACACTAGTCCTCTTGAAATGAATGCTAACATCCCATTTGCTTTCCTCAACATAAACTCAACCTACAAATTAGTCATAGTCATAGTCATACTTTATTGATCCTGGGGGAAATTGGTTTTCGTTACAGTTGCACCATAAATAATAAATAGTAATAAAACCATAAATAGTTAAATAGTAATATGTAAATTATGCCAGGAAATAAGTCCAGGACCAGCCTATTGGCTCAGGGTGTCTGACCCTCCAAGGGGGGAGTTGTAAAGTTTGATGGCCACAGGCAGGAATGACTTCCTATGATGCTCTGTGTTGCATCTCGGTGGAATAAGTCTCTATTGAATGTACTCCTGTGCCAGTACATTATGTAGTGGATGGGAGACATTGTCCAAGATGGCATGCAACTTGGACAGCATCTTCTTTTCAGACACCACCGTCAGAGAGTCCATTTCCATCCCCACAACATCATTGGCCTTACGAATTAACCTTTAGGGAGTCCTGCATAAGAACTACCAAGTCCCTTTATGCCTCAGGTTTTCGTATTTTCTCTCCATTTAGAAAATATTCAACTCTGTTATTTCTTCCCAACACTGTATTCCATCTGCCATTTCTTTGCCCATTCTCCTAATCTGTCTGTCCTCTCTAGCCTCCCTACTTCCTCAAAACTAATTGCCCCTCCATCTATCTTCATATCGTCAGTAAACTTTGAAACAAAGCCATCAATTCCATCATCTGAATGACATAACGGACAAAGACTCAGTCGCAACACAGGCCCATGAGGAACACCACTAGTCATCGACAGCCAACCAGAAAGGGCTTCCCTTTACTTCCACTCTTTGCCTCCTGTTAATCTGCCACTGCTTTATCCATGCTAGAATCTTTCCCTTAATATCATGGGTTTGTAGCCTGTGAAGCAGCCTCATGTGTGGCACCTCTTCAAAGGCCTTCTGAAAATCCAAGTACACCACATTAACCAATTCTCCTTTGTCTATCCTGCTTGGTATTTTGCCTCAACTACCTTGAGACCTAATCCTTAATAATTGACTCCAACACCTTACCTACCACTGAGGTCATACGACCTGGCCTATAAAAGAAGAAAGTTTTCTTTCTTCTGCCTCTCTCCCTTCTTGAAGAGAGGAGTGACATTTACAATTTTCAAGTCTTTTGGAACCATTCCAGAATCTAGTGGTTCTTGAAAGATCATTACTAATGCCTCCACAATCTCTTCAGCCACCTCTTTCAGAACCCTGGGGAGTACACCATCTTGTCCAGGTGACTAGTTTACCTTCGGACCTTTCAGTTTCACAAGAACCTTCTCTTTAATAATGGTAACTTGATACACTACAGGACCCCTGACATCTGGAATTTCCACCATGCTGTTTATATCTTCCACAGTGAATATAGATGCAAAATACTTATTCAGTTTGTCTACCATTTCCTTGTCCCCCATTACTACATTTTTCAGCATTGTCTGATATCTACTCTCGCCTCTCATTTACACTTTATTAATCTGCAGAATCTTTTGTTATCCTCTTTAATAGTACTAGCTAGCTTAATTTCATATTCCATCTTTCCCTTCTTTATGACTGTTTTATTTGTCTTCTGTTGGTTTTGAAAAGTTTTCCAATCCTCAAACTTCCCAATAACTTTTGCTCAATTATATGCCCTCTCTTTGGCTTTTATGTTGGCTTTGACTTCTCGCTAGCCACGGTTGTTTCATCTTGCCTTCAGAATACTTCTTCCTCTTTGGGATGTATGCATCCCGTGCCTTCCGAATTGCTTCCAGAAATTCCAACCTTGGCTGGTCTGCCGTCATCCCTGCCAGTGTTCTTTTCCAATCAATTTTGCCCAACTCCATTCGCATGCCTCTGTAATTCCATTACTCCACTGCAATACTGATACATCTGACTTGAGCTTCTCCTTCTCAAATTTTAGGATGAATTCAATCATATTATGATCACTTGCCCCGCAGGAATCTTTTACCTTAAGCTCTCTAATCAATTCTGGTTCATTGCACAACACACAATCCAAAATAGCACATCCCCTCTTGGGCTCAACCACAAACTGCTCTAAAAACCCATCTCGTAGCCACTCTAGAAATATCCCATCCTGGAATCCAGCACCAACTTGAGTGTCCCAATCGATCTGCATTTTGAAATCCCCCATGATTGTTGTAACATTGTCCTTTAGGCAGGCAATTTCTATCTCCCATTTTAATTTATAGAATACATCCTTAGTACTGTTTGGGGATCTTTATACAACTCCCATTAGGGTCTTTTTACCCTTGCAGTTCTTTGGCTCTATCCATAATGATTCAATGCCTTCTGGCCCTATGTCACATCTTTCTAATGATTTGATTTCATTTTTTACCAACAGAGTAATGCCACGTCCTCTGCCTTCCTGCCTGTTCTTTCAATACTATGTGTATTCTTTGATATTAAGCTCCCAGCTATAATCTTCTTTCAGCCATGAGTCAGCGATGTCTACATCACAGTTGCCAATCTGCAACTGTGCTATACGTTCATCTGCTTTCAGAATCAGAATCTGAATCAGGTTTAATATCACTGGCATATGTTGTGAAATTTGTTAACTTAATGGCATCAGCTCAATGGAATAGATGCATTAGGCCCACAATATTGTGTCAAACCGATATCTTTATATTTTTCCCGAAAGACCTGGGTCTGATATTGAAATTGTCCCTTTGTTTTAAACTCAAGTATGAAAATGATCCATCTGCCTAACAATTACATTTTAAAATTCGAAAAACTCAATTAAATTCTTACACTTTTTTTGGAGTCATTCTTTAAAACTTAACCTCTTGAGTGAAGAATGTGAACTTCCCATTATTTAATATCTCTAAAATTCAATTCATAACAAACAGGTTTTCATCTGTTATGACAGTGAAATCATGTTTTGATTATTTTAATTTCTAGTTGAAGTTGAAGTTTCTGCAAAGTACAGTGTAGTCATAGTACAGGGTTTCATCCTGAATGGTCAATAAATCTTTTGCTTCCATAGCTGCTGTTTATCCTGCTGAGTTCCACTAGCAGATTGTTTGTTGCTTTTATGCAATTATACTCTTCATTTATACCAAGACTGAGAGGAAATTATAACAGAACAGAGGAAATTAAAATGAAATTCATATTATAGTCTGAGTGAGCTAGGTCTGTTGTCTTTGGAGTGAAGGAAGATGACAGGTGACTTGATAGATATGAATAAGATGATAACAGTCATAGATCAAGTGGATAGCGAGACATTTTTTTGCCCGGGCGGAAATGGCTAATATGAGGAGACATAAATTTAAGGTGTTTGGCGGAAAGTATGGAGGGGATGTTGGCGGTACTCATTTTTACAGAGTGGTAGGTGTATGGAATGTGCTGCCAGGAGTGATAGTGGAGGCAGATACCATTAAGGACATTTAAGGGATAGGCACCTGGATGGCACATGGGTGAAATGAAAATGGAAGGCTATGTGGGACAGGGGATGAGATGAATCTTGGAGTAGGTGAAAGGGTCAGCGTAACACTGTGGGCTGAAGGGTCTGTACAATGCTGTAGTATTCTATGTTCTATAATCTCTTCATAGTCATAGAGAACTACAGCACAGAAACAGGCCCTTCAGCCCATCTAGTCAATGCTTTATTATTAAGCTGCCTTTTCCTATCAACCTGCACCTGGACCATACCCATTCTATCTATGTACTTATCCAAACTTCTCTTAAAAGTTGAAACTGAACCCAGATCCACCACTGGAAGCTTATTCCAGAGTTGTAACACCCCCTGAGTAAAGATGTTGTTCCTCATGCTCCCCTTAATCATTTTCACCTTTCACTCTTAATCCATGACTTCAAAATTATATATTGATCAGGTAAATGCAAGCAGTTTTTTTTTCACTGCCTCTTTCCTCATTTGAAAAACTCAGTAGACACTATTAGTTTAAGCAACACACATCAAAGTTGCTGGTGAACGCAGCAGGCCAGGCAGCATCTCTAGGAAGAGGTACAGTCGACGTTTCAGGCCGAGACCCTTCGTCAGGCCCTTACGAAGGGTCTCGGCCTGAAACGTCGACTGTACCTCTTCCTAGAGATGCTGCCTGGCCTGCTGCGTTCACCAGCAACTTTGACGTGTGTTGCTTGAATTTCCAGCATCTGCAGAATTCCTGTTGTTTGTGACTATTAGTTTAATCAAGCTTTTGACCAATTCTCTTATATCTCCTTAAGTAGCTTAGTGTCAAATTTTGACTGATATTTTTACCCTGCCGAAGTCTGTTGGGAAATTTCATGATGTTAACCTTGTTAAATAAATGCTGTACTGAAAATATAATTACAGCATTTAAAATGACAGATTAATTAATTTAGCAGTTGTAGTTCTTAACATCTGGCTCGATAACTTCTGCTTAATGGCACATTAAATCTTTTCAGATTGTTTCTATTTACTGCTCTGCTTTTATATTCTTTCTAAGGTATTCTCCTCTTAATATTTTTCCCCAACTTGTTTATCAAAAGAAACCTATTATCAGTTCAATCTACATCATTTATCACATGCTAATTAATCTAAATCCCACAACAAAAGCTAAGAAAATCGTTCCCAAATTCTGAGAAGTCTGCAATGTCATATTTCACTGCAATTGAATGGATTGCTTTCCCAACAAAACAATTAAGGCTATACAATTGTCAAAAACTTGTTTTTCTAATCTTTTCAAAGCACTTTGCTCCTTTAAGTAAAAGGTAAGAACTTCCCGCCAGTCTTTCATTGGTGCCAAATATTTGAACTGGTAGATGTCTTCAAATACCTAACATGCAAGGGATAGACTAAAAACCCTCCCCGCCATTGAGCACATTTACAGGGAGGAAAGCAGCTACCATCATCGAGGACCATGCACTCATGATCCTTGATCCAGGAAATGCACTCTTCTCATTAGTACCACCAACAGGAGGTACAGAAGTCTTAGGTCCCACACTACCACATTCAAGAACAGTTATTACTCTACAATCATCAGGCTCCTGAACCAGTGTGCGTAACTCACCCGCTATAAATATGAACAGGTTCCACAGCCAGCAGTCTCACTTTCAAGGATTCTACAACAAACATTCTCGGTATTTTTCTTATTTTGTTTTACACAATTTGTCCTCTTTTGCACATTGCTTGCCTGTCGCTGTTGTTTATATATAACTTTACATAATTTTTATTGTACGTCTTTATTTTCCTGCAAATGCCTGCAAGAAAATTAATCTCAAGTAGTATATGATGGCATATATGTAATTTAATAATAAATTTAATTTAACTTTGAAATAAACCTGTCTCTTTTGGATAGCATATATAGTGTGACCACCTTCCACATGGTTAATTACCAGGATTCAATGATTTGACAGGCCTTCTTTTTAAATACCCTTTTCTGACAAAAAGCATGTGAAGAACAGTAAAAGTATCACAGTATCATGACCCACAGGACTTCCAAAACTCCGTGATATCAAAACACAAGGCACAGCAGTCGCTGGAATCTGGAGCAAAAAACAACCTGCTGGACAAACTCAGTGGGTCGAGCAGAATCTGTGGAAGGAAAGGAATTAAGGATAGTTCAGACTGAAACACTGCATCAGAACTGAGAGTGGAGAGATCAACATAAGGAGGGGAAGATATGTAGTCAGAAAAGAGTCAGAGGTGATTGGTGAACTGAGGAAGTGTCTAAGATGACAGGCAGGGTTGTGTCAGATAACAGAGGTGAGCAGAGTGACAGTGGTTGGTGAACGATAGGTGGAGGTAGACAGAGAAAGAGAAAGATCTTTCTGAAAATAATGTTGATTTGCAAAGGTGAGAAATTGACAGAATACAGTTGTCTTCTTAAAGCCAGGACTCCATAATGCCATTGTGATCTAGTTGCAATGGTAGTCAAAAGTGTAAATCTGTGTTGTGACTCTTTCCTGACTTGCTAAAAACCTGCCTGAAAATGGAGTGCAAGCCTATGGCATCTATGATAATTCCTATTTTATCCAATTTCATGTGACACTTACCCCTGCGAACCTCCACACCCCACTCTCATTCCAATCCACCTCTGCTCCTCCCATTTTGTTTTCTGTCCTATACCACTCCCTCCCATTTCCAACCTATCTAAAAATCCATACAGTTCACAGACCATATCGGCTCCAATGCCTGCTGAATGAATATCAGGGTTGCATATGCTGACACACAGTATATGGACAGTACCATACAAAAGTCTTCAGCACATACATATACCTATGATCCCTAAGAATTTTGCATGGTATTGTGGTAATTTTATGTACTGCACTGTACTGATGCCACACAAAAAATAACAAATTTCATGACACAGTACTGTGCAAAAGTCTTAAGCACCCAATCTTCATATATGTGCCTCGCGTAATAAATTTACTTTGAGCTGCCCATAAGTGTCCCAGTTCATAGGAGGTGCTGCTCAACTTGCTGAGTTCCTCCAGCAGTTTTTTTTAAGCTCTAGATTCCATCATCTGCAATTTCATTTGTCTCCATATATGGTACATTATTGTTTTCTTGTGGTTCAGGCACAGCCAAGAGCCAACAGCCATTACAAAAACATCTTTGCATTTCCTTGCCAGACATGCCTTTCCATTTCCCACTTCTGATTTCAGCCTACCTTCAGATAATTTTATTTTGGACGTGGCTTTGATTCTGATGAAAGATATTTTAATTGCACTCTGTTTCTGTAATGCCGGTGTGAGTCCATCATTTTCCGCCCTTATAATTCTGTTAACAGATCTGATTCAAAGTTCAAATTTCGAGGTAAAATTATTATCAAGTATCTTCATATACTACCCTGAGATTCACTTTCTCGTGCGCATTAACAGTAGACCAATTAATCAATGAAAAACTACAAACAAGGACTGACAAATAACCAATGTGTAAAAGAAGACAAGCTGTGCAAATAGGAAACAAACAAACAAACAAACAAATAAGTAAATAAAGAGTAAATGAATAATACTGAGAACATAGAGAGTCCTTGGAAGTTAGTCGATATGTTGTGGAAACAGTTCAGTATTGCAGTGAGTGAGGTTATCCGCTCTGGTTCAACCACCCAGTTATCCTGATGGTTGAAGGGTAGTAACTGTTTCTGAACCCAGTGGTGTGGGATCTCAGGTTTCTGTACCTCTTTCTCGATAGCAGCAGTGAGAAGAGAGCCTGGATATTGGGGGTCCTTGATAAGTGGATGCTGCTTTCTGTGGTAGCGTGCCTTGTAAATGTGCAAAAATATAACCTTGTGATGGTGGGAAAGCCATAACACAATACTTGTTAGCACAACAATGGTTAGATGCAGACATTTTTTAGTTGAAGTCTATGTCAAAAAGATAGAATATTTCCAACATTTGTAATGTGCAGCCCATTTGAGAAATGTGCATATTATTTCCACAACCACCTGATAGCATTTAATCTAGCTACATTGTACAAACATCTCTATATTGTGTCTCTTCTAATTCCTCATGTCTATTTCATGCTTTCTCTTGATGCTGTCAGCTGTCTAGACATTGGAACTATACCTCCATACTCATCTGCTTCAAAATCCTTCCCACTAGCAGGAAGCATTCGAAATATAACATTATGATCAAGAATTATATCACCTGTCTTATTGTCAGTTCATATGACTCAACAACAATTGCAGTTGTTAACACTTCTTTGATGTGTCTAGGAATGTATTAATTCTTTAAAAATGCTGTATAAATGCATGTCATTGTTGCTGTAATTGCATTCACAATTTCCAGTGCTTACCAGAAGACTGGCTGCACACAAGCTTCAATTTTCAATTTGCGTGATAGAGATTGATCTACTTTGACCTTGCAAGAGATTGATCGAAATGTGCTTTGTGCCATTCACGTACAAATTCTGCGATTTCATGCTGCAAGAAATATCATTAAAGAATGGTGAAATAGTTTCAATGAAGAAGTCAATTAACATATACTGGATGAACCTGCTTATTAAAGAATTGCTGATGCAATAAAACATTGTGTAGCCCCCTGGCCACCCTTAGGGTCGCTCGGCTCGCTGTCGTCTAGGGAAACAGCCCTCGGCCCTGCCAAACTGGGTAATTAGTTTGTGTGGATGCTGTGTGATGTACCCCACCCCGCCCAAATAACAGACAATACACCAGATACGATTAAATGATTTACAGTTTATAGATATTTCTGGAACTATATAATTAATAGAGAATAAAATATAAAAGGAAAATAAAAGGCGCCACACTTATCAAAGTTCAATCTCTTCATGCACAAACAGTTGGAGCTCTGGACCCTTCTTCTTCACCCTGCGACCCCTCGGACCACCTCGACCGGCCGCCTGGGACCAACAACGGTGGTCGACCAGACGCTCCACTCGAGTCCGTCTCCTCGCTGAACGCCCTCTTCGGGGTCTGACCCCGTTAGTGGACTTCACAACACCTGGTCCATCCTCTGCCTTGCTCTCCCGCCTTCTCCCTCAAAACTCCACGCGTACAAATCTTCCAGATACACCAAAGTCAAAACAACTATCCCAATTGGTTCATAACATCCTCTTATCACCCCCTATCCCACAACAAGCTGCTAGCGCAAAGCTTTCTCAGCATTTAACATAACAAAGAAGCATTCCCGATTATAACATAACAAAGAAGCCATTTTAATTAGCCTCTGCAGTGACATAAAAGACGAAACCGCCTTACAATTGCAATAATTGTTAATGTTAAATCAATGATTATAAATCAAATATAACTTATATTTTTATTAAAATTGTTCAAGATCAAGAAGCAAACTTACATCAAATATAAAACTAACAAAACAAGATGTGCTGAAACACAATTAGGCCAGAGATCAATACAGACTCTAAGGCCAACAATGTTGTGCCAACCTTTTAACCTACTCAGTCGTAACCTTCCATCCCACAGAGCACTTTTCTTTTCTCTATGTGCCTTTTTAATTACTTCTCAACCTTGTAAAATATCAACGTTCTGGTACTAACTTAAATTGTAAAACCGTGGTGTTATATTTGAACAGTCATGTAGCCTGAGATATAATAAGGACATTAAGTCTGCTAGGAATGAACCCTCTAAGTATGGTCCTTGAATGAAGTAATGTAAGGCCAGAATGCTGATTAAGGGAGAGGGAAAATAAACAAAGCAAGGGTTGATGGAATATCCAGAGCCATTTTACAACACTTGCGACAGAATTCTGGACAATTAGTAAAATGAAACCATTCAAAGAGTAGCTCAGCCTGCAAGACAGTAAACAAAGTCGATAAAGAATAATTCACTCTACAAAAGAAGAGACAGGGCTCATAAGAGATGAAGCATAAAGTGTCTTTTTCTGTGAGTCAGGGATAGGTTAGAGCAGGAATTGAAATGAATTTCAAAGGAAATAGAAGCATATAAAGTGTGGGATTAGAGTGAAAGAGGGTTTTCGTGACCAGAGCAAAGAGAATGTGCAATAACATAACATAGCTCAAAGAGCAGAGACCTATACCATCATCTCATCATTATGAGCTTATTCATGTTTTATGAAGCAGACCCAAGTATCACATTTATATCACACCGAAAGCAACTTAAGGAATAAATCTGTTGTGCCTATATCCAATAAACCATTGTGCACAGTGAATTGTTGTAGTTATTAACACGCCTTTTGAATTAGTTTAACTAAATTAATTTGTTGATGAAAAACCAGATATAAAATGGCATATCCTACACTGTCTCACAAGTATCTGAAATAAGCCCGGATTTCCCTGGCAGATACTATGGTAAAAGAAAATTAGCGGCATATCAAGATAAAACCATAAGACATAGGCCATTTGGCCAATCAAGTCTGCTCCAGCATTCCATCAAAGGTGATTTATTTTGCCTCTCAATCTTATTCTCCTGCCTTCTAACCATCATCTTTCACACCCTAACTAATCAGGAACCTATCAACCTCCTCTTTAAATATATTCAGTGAATTGGCTTCCATAGCCGTCTGTAGCAATGAATGCCACAGGATCACTGTCCTCTGGTTCTAGACTCACCCACTCTAGGAAATATCTTCTCAACATTCACTCTATCTACACTCAAAACTGGTCACAATAATCCAGGTGTGGTCTGACCAATACTTTAAAGAGCTTCAGTATTATATCATTGCTTTTATTTTCCAGTCCTTTCAAAACGAAAGATCAGATTGTATTTACCTTCCATGCTACTGACTCAACCTGCCAGTTAACCTTAAGGGAACCCTGCAGGAGGATTCTTAAGTCTCTTTGCACCTCTAATTTTTGTATTTTCTCCCCATTTAGAGGCCTTCTTTCCTTCTACTAATGTGCATGAGAATACACTTCCCTACACCATATTCCATCTGTCACTTCTTTACCCATTCTCCCAATCTGCTTAATGTCTTCTGCAAGCCTCACTTCCTCAGCACTACCTGCTCCTCCGCTTATCTTTGAACTGTCAGCAATCTTGGCCGCAAAGCAATCCATTCCATCATCAAAA
Organism: Mobula hypostoma; assembly: GCF_963921235.1. Taxonomy (NCBI): domain Eukaryota; kingdom Metazoa; phylum Chordata; class Chondrichthyes; order Myliobatiformes; family Myliobatidae; genus Mobula; species Mobula hypostoma. The sequence goes on from NC_086103.1 coordinate 9,574,480, forward strand.
TCATTGATGTATAACATGAAAAAAGCGGCCCCAACCTGATCCCTGAGGAACATCACTATCACCAGCAGCCCATCACAAAAGGCTCCCTTTAACCCTACTCTTTGCCCGCTGACAGTTAGCCAGACTTCCATCAATGCTCGTATCTTTCCTGTAATACCATGGACTCCTACTTAGTTAAGCAGCCTAATGTGTGGCATATTATCAAAGGCCTTCTGAAAATCCATGTAAACAACATCCCCTGACTTGTCTTTGTTTATCCTGCCTATTATTTCCACAAAAAAATTCCAACAGGAAACCATGTCGAGCTTGGTCTACTTTATCATGTACCTCGAAGTACGCCAAAACCTCATTTTTAATAATGGATATCTTCCCAACCACTTAAGTCAAGGTAACTGGCCTATAGTGTCCCTTCTTCTGCCTCCTTCCCTTCTTGAAAGAGTGGAGTGACATTTGGAATTTTGCAGTCTTCGGGAACCATTCCGGAATCTAGTGATTCTAAAAAGATTATTACATACTTCCTCAATCTTTTCAGCTACCTTTTTCTGAACCCTAGGGTTTAGTCCATTTGGTCCAGTTGACCTTCAGACCTTTCAGCTTCCCAAGTACCTCCTCCTTAGTAATAGCAGTACATTCACTTTCCTCATGCTTCTGTAATTCCCTCTGTCTTTACATCTGACTTTATCTTCTCGCTCTCAAACTGCACGGTGAATTATATCATCTTATGTCAGGTTGGGCTGCAAACATATTCATCTACAGTAATGTTTCTCTCTTCATCCTTTAATAAGACAACTTCACCCTTGCCTATAATACTATATGTGGAGATGACCTCATATTGTCTTACATTTTAGCCCTGCCCATACAAGCTGTTGTGTTGTGGTAAAGGCAGATGGCTAAACCCTCAGGCTAGAGCCAAGCTAAAGTAAAATGCTTTAAGTAAATGCTTAAAATGTAGAAGTAAAATGCTTAAAAGTAAAACGCTTTTTCTGGACATTGCCGAAACTTGAAATGAATGACAAAATCCCTAAGATATGCAGACTGGTAGCTCCATTGGCTACTGTAAATTGCCTCTTGTGTGTGTGTGTATGAGTAGCAAAATCTTGGAGGGTTGATAGGAATGTGGAGATTATATGTTACTGTGAAAATTCACGGACAAATGGGATATTTTTTCCATGAACTAGCATTACTGATGGGCCAAAATCTCAGTGTTGCAAAGTAATATGAGCAATGGCAAGATACAGTACATCAAAGATTAGTTGGAAATTAGTATGCTGAAGGAGGAAATGTATTGGCTCAGAGAGAAATTAAAGTAAACATAGAGCAGTTAAAAACTCATCCTGCTCTGGCTAGAAGAATGTAATGAGTAGAGTGCCACAGAGACTGGTGTTGGGGTCTCAGATTTTTATGTAGTAGACTTGAATGAAGGTACCAAAATTGTGGTCTCTAAGTTTTCTGATTACTTAAGTTGTGACAAATATAGGAAAACTAAAAAGGGATACAGATAAGCTATGTGAGAAGGGAAAGATCTGCCAGATGAATAGTTTTGAATGAAAATCGACCATTTTGTATATTTTGCAACTTGTTTCTCAGATTATGACATGGAAGCCCATTTAGTGCATTGAATCCATGTTAGATCTCAGAGCAGTTCGATCAATTGCATCAGTTCACATACATATTTCTTTATAAACTATTTTCCTGCACATGCTCATCAGCTCCTCCTGATTCTCCTGTCATCCACAATTGTAAGTCAGAAGATTTTGCTTTAGTGATGTAGATCTTTCATAAATGTCAGAAACTGTACAGTTGATAACACAGCTCATCACATCACAGAAACCAACCTACCCTCCAGGAACACACACAAAATGCTGGAGGAACACAGCAGGCCAGGCCTCATCTATGGAAAAGATTACGGTTGACGTTTAGGCCAAGATCCTTCAGCTGGACTCAACCTGAAACATCAGCTATACTCTTTTCCATAGATGATGCCTGGCCCGCTAAGATCCTCCAGCATTTTGTGTGTATTGCCTGGACTTTTAGCATCTGCAGATTTTCTCTTGTTTGTGATTGGATCCCCTCCATGGTCTCTACATTTCTCATTGACTCAGTAAGGTTGCCAACATAATCAAAGACCTTAAATATCTTGGAACCTATCTTTCTGCCTCCTCATCTAAGTCATTCATAAAAATCACAAAAAGTAGGGGTTCCAGAACAGATCCCTGTGTAACACAGCTAGTTAATCCTCTAGGCAGGGTATCTTTTATCTACACCACACTCTACCTTCTATGGGCAAGCCAATTCTGAATCCATGCAGCCAAGTTTCAATGGATCCCATGCCTACTGACTTTCTGAATCATCATACCATGGGGAAACTAAAATCCATATATATCACATCCCAGGTGAACTCATAGAAAACATCACAAAGCCATCCTGATTAACCCTAATCAGACTATACTTCTCCAAATGCCCATAAATCCTGAGATGTGTCATAAATATTGGTTAATACATTAAGCAGATTAGGCCAGATTTGGGAACAGCTTCTTTCCAACTGTGATAAAACTGCTGAACGGATCCTGACCCGGATCTGGGCCGTACCCTCCAAATATCCGGACCTGCCTCTCGGTTTTTTTGCACTACCTTACTTTCCCTTTTCTATTTTCTATTTATGATTTATAATTTAAATTTTTAATATTTACTATCGATTTGCACTCCAGGGAGCACGAAGAGCAGAATCAAATATCGCTGTGATGATTGTACGCTCTAGTATCAATTGTTTGGCGACTATAAAATATAAAGTAAAGTAAAGTAAAGCAAAGTAAAGTAAGCAGCTTGAGGAACTCGGAGGGTCAGGAAGCATCTGTGGAGGGAAATGCATATTCGATGTTTGAAGTCGGGACCGTTCATTTGGACAAGAAGTGCTAGTGTTGACTGCAATCGTCCTCCAATGAACTTCATAAAAAAGGGGAATGTTTTTCAAGCTGTTTCAAAAGAGCTGGCAAAATGAAAATCAAGATGAAAGAATATTCAGGCCACGAAGGCAAATGGATTATGGTTCATTATGAGAGTTGCATTTCCAGTAGATGTGATGCACAAACACAGGAATATTTTCCCATTACCCATGGTATATACCACAACAAATTGTTCAAGCAGTTTTCCCTTTGAGAATGGAAGTTTCTTCTGTGTTTTACTTAGCTTTCGACTTTTGAATTATTCACAAATAAATTAAGCTTAGAAATATACAGTATATTCTTACTAAATTGTAGAATCACCTCAATATTTTATACATCCAGTAAGCTCTGCTTAAGCTACAATTATAATGGCATGTGCGTGTGTGTGCGTGTGTGCGTGTGTGAGTGTGTGTGAGTGTGTGTGAGTGAGCGAAGGCAGTGGGAGTCCTCGTGTGACTAATAGTACCCATTGTGCCTTACCTACAAAAATACAATCTGCTGAAATGCTCACACATGCTGTATAATAAAGTTCATTTATGTGAAATTTCAGATTACTTCAAAGCCAGTGATACATAAAAGGGTTGTGGTCTCCTTCAAAGTCTCCACTGCAGTTATTAAAAACTGCTGTTGCCTTCTGGGAATGGGGGCCTGTCTGCAATGGCTTTGCTTTACTCCATGGGGGCAAACAATTGTAACTTGCTTTCTGAATCTCTCTGCTTGTATCCAACAAAGCGGCAATAGTTTTCTGAGGGTGTTATTTTCTGCAACAAAATTAGATCACAAAGCATTTCTAATCTGACTGGCAAAGAAATAATTGCTGCAAGTCAGATATTTATTAAATGACATTTAATCTTCAAAACCTTTCACAATATTTCCGGGACAATTTTTACTCCTGGAACCACCTTTATTTTACTTTACTTATTTTATTTAGAGATACTGCATGAAACAGGTCTTTTCAGCCCAACAAGATGTGCTATCCCGCCACCCAGCTACCCACCTACCCATCTATTTAACCCTCACGTAATCATGGGAAGTTTACAATGACCAATTAACCTACTATTTGGCACGTCTTTGGACTTTGGGAGGAAAATGGAGCACAGAGAGGAAACTCATGTTGTTCACAAGGAGAATATACTGTATAATCTCCTTACCGATGGCACCGGAATTGAATCCCAAACTGTAATAGCATCAAGTTAACTGGTACATGAAGGCTTATGATATTTACAACACATTAGGAAATTAGGAAAAGAAATAACCTTTTTTGTATAGAATAAGCATCCATGCGTAATGCTGGAATCAATGTAGTTCGCTCTTAAGCACCTAGCTAAATGCATGTACCATTAATAAACTGAGGGACAACCCCCTTCACACAAAAAGAAATCACAACATTGTGGAAAATACTGCTTTTAAAAATTATCTGGGTGGTTTTCATTTTTAATTGCTGTGTTAAAACATTTTTGACAGCAAATGCCTGCAGAAATTATAGCTGCCAGGTCTTTGCTGCTAGAAGTCATGGGAACATAATCTCAGATTTATCAAACTCTCTCAATGTCAGCCACCATTCAAGACAGTCATGAAGATGGGGCAAGACTATAATTCAGCAGAGGTCAAGGCAAGTATTTCTGATCTTCATAAAGGGAAAACATACTGTGAAATCCAGCAAGGATATACAAAATACATGGAGCCTTAAAAGCTGAGGCAGACAGATGTAGACAACTTTGGGGATCCTTTAGTTCACATCTCTTTGTACATTTCTTTCCCGTTTCACTGGGAATAATGGAAAAAGTTCATAGGTTGCATGTCACCACTTCCAATTAATAAGGCGAAAATTAAAATTGCACATGTTCTGACATCATTTTATGCACAAGTAACATGCAAAAATATTCAACTTTTGCTAAAGTGAATCACAGCTCAAAGCACCTGGACCAATAACAAGAGTTCCTCAGGAAATTATTGTTCCTCTATGTGCTGGACGAATATCATGCGTGATTTTTGCAGAAGAAATATTGGAGAAAGGGGATTCTTGATGAAAGGTCTGAACCCAAAATGTCACTGTTTATCCCACTCCACAGATGCTGCCCACCCTACTAATTTTGCAGTAGGCTGGGAAGCAGAGCCCCAGGTCAGTAAGGAAAGTAAGGAAAGGATCAGGGAAAGTATTGAAAAGCAAAAGAAAAATAACAGATATGATGGGTCAGATAGTTTGCAGTGTGTATATTTTAATGATAGAATTATTATGGGTAACGTTCCTAAGGTTGTCATAGCTGGGGGTAACAGTGGGGATAAGCTCCCACTACCTATAAAGTGCTCCACATGGCAAGCGTCTCTAACAGCCTCTGACAACCAAGTCCAACTCATGGCTTTCATTTGTGGCTTAGCTACTGTGCCCAGCGGAACTGATCCTACTGACAAGAGAGGGGCCCAAGGCAGACTACTGGTGCCTCAAAACCAGTTGCGTAGGGCAGGTGGAGCTCGTCAGCGTTGGACGGCAGCCGCCTTGGAGAAGGAAAACTTCTGCTACCTTGCAGCCATACCCACCCATGGGAAAGGCTTCGGGAGGAAACCCCGAGGAAGAAATCCGGAGCCGGGCCCTAAGGCAGTTTGATGTTGTTTACAACTTCACTCTGGCAACCTCTGCGACAACACTGATGCTAAGCTGTATCAGCGCTTGCCCTTCGCTTGGACTACATCAGTGACGTGGAGATGGAAAACCTGCTGCATGGGCAACAACCGGTTCTTCAAATCTTCCTGCCCAGACTTGCACCCTGGAGAGGACACAGTCCACCAGAGGCGCAAACCACGATACCCTGGGATCGACGGCTGCCTACTACTATAACGGGTAAGGGTGATGAATGTTGTAGCCGTTATTGAAACTTGCTTGACAGAGGAACAGGAATGTCTGATTACTACACCAGGTTTTCAAAGCTTTTGAAAAGGGAGAGGAGAAGATAAAGGGACTGGGGGAAGTTGCAATGCTAATCAGGGACACTATCACTGCTGTGCTCAGGGGAGACATAATGGAGGGGTCAGACACTGAGTCCCTTTAGGTAGAACTCAGGAATAGGAAGGGTGCATTCTCAATGATGGAATTGTACTGTAGACTCTCCAATACCCACTGGGACATTGAGGAACATATATGTAATCAGATTAAGGAAACGTGTAAAAATGATAGGGTTTTAGTCATGGGAGATTTCAACTTCCCTCATATAAATTCAGACCTTCTTAGTGTAAGGGGTTTAGATGGAGGAGAATTTGTTGACTGTATCCAGCATAGTTTCTTAAATCAGTATGTGGATGGTCCAACGAGAGGAGAGGCTGTACTGCACCTCGTGTTAGGTCATAAGCTGAGGCAGATGACTGACCTTTCAGTGGGTGAATAGTTAGCGAACAGTGACCACAATTCCTTAACTTTCATGATAGCTATATATAAGGATAGATATAGTCCTTTTGGGAGAGTTTTAAATTGGAGTAGGGCAACTAATGAGGGCATTAGGCAGGAACTATGAAGAGTTAACTGGGAACACCTCTTCTCTGACAGATTCACATCAGACACGTGGAAGGTGATTGAAGATCAGTTGCACAGAGTACAGGAAATGTCTGCTCCTGTTGGAAGGAAGGATAGCAATGGAAAGATAAGAGAACTTTGGATGTCCGGGGGCGATGAATTTAGTCAAGAAGAAAAAGGAAAAGTCTGTAAATCTTCAGAAGTTAGGATCAAACGAGCCACATGAGGTGTGTAAAGAAGCCATAAGGAACTAAAGAATGGAATTAGGAAAGCCAGGAGTGAGACATGAAAAGCCCTTGGTAAGTAGGATTAAGATGCATCCCAAAGCATTCCAATCATACATCAAAAACAAGAGGATAAGTAGGGAGAGGATAATAACACTCAAGGATAAAGGGGGGGAACATTTCCTTGGATGCGGAGAATATGAATGAGGAAATAATGAGTACGTTGCTTCAGTATTTACAACACAAAGGTATGGAGGACCAGGAGATCAATGTTGAGTGCATAAATACATTGGAGCATTTAGAGTTCAAGGAAGTGTTGGGTCTCCTAATGAGTATTAAAGCAGATAAGTCCCCAGGGCTAATGGGATTTACCCTAGGTTATTGCAGGAGGCAAGAGATGAGATTGCTGGGCCTTTGCCCAATACCTTCGTGTCTTCTCTAGCCACAGGTGAGGTCCTGGAGGAATGACCAGTAGCTAATTTTGTACCTTTATTTAAGCAGGGAGAAAGGGAGAATCCTGGAAACTATAGACCAATGAGCCTCACATCAGTTGTAGGGAAATTGTAGGATTAAGAGCACTTGGAAACTCATGGCTTTGTACGTGGCAGGTCATGCCTTACCAATGATTGAGTCTTTTGATGAGGTGATGAGAGAGATTGATGAGAGTAGGGCAGTAGATGTTGTCTACATGGTTTTTAGTAAGGTGCTTAATAAAATCCCTTAGGGGAGGCTGATTCAGTAGATTAAGATCCATGGAGTCCACGGTGAATTCCTGCTTGGATTTAGAACTGCTTGCACATAGAAGGCAGAGAGCAGTGTTGAAGGGACTTATCTGAGCTTGAGGTCTGTAATTAGTTCTGTTCTGTATCTATGCTGGGACCTCAGCTGTTTGTGATGTATATAAATGGCTTGGATGGAAATGTAGATGGGTGGGTTAGTAAGCTTGTGGATGATACCAATATTGGTGGAGTTATGGATAGTGCAGAAGATTGGCATGGAATGCAGCCTGCTATAGATCAGTTGCAGACATAGTCAGACAAATGGGAGATGGAGTTTAGCTCAGACAAATGTGAGGTGTTGCACCTTGGAAGGGCAAATGCAAGGAGGCAGTACACTGTTAAAGGCAAGATCCTTAACAGTGTTGCTGAGCAGAGAGATTTTGGGATGCAAGTTCATAGCTCCTTGAAAGTGGCTCTACAGGTCGATAAGCTGGTTATGAAGGTTTATGGAATGCCTGCTTTTATTAGTTGTGACTTTCAGTTCAATAGTTAAGAAGTTGTGTTGCAACTTTATTAAATTCTGGTTAGCATACATTTGGAGTATTGTGCACAGTTCTGGTTCCTCTACTATGGGAAGGATTTTGTGGCTTTGGGGAGGATGCAGAAGTGGTTAACCAGGATGCTGTCTGGTTTAGAGGACATGAGAGGCTAGATAAACTTGGGTTGTTTTCTCTGGAGCACCAGATGCTGAGGGGAAATCTGATGGAAGTTTATAGAGGTTTATAGGTAGAGTGGACAGAGTTCTTGTTTCCTGGGGTTGAAATGTCTACTACCATATGCATTGAAGGTGAGAGGGGCTTGGTTCAAGGGTGAAGTGAGGGGCAAGTTTTTGTAATCAGAGAATTGTTGTGCCTGGAATTTGCAGCCTGGTATGATGGTGGAGGCAAATACATCAGAGGCTTTAAAGAAACATCTTGACAGGCACATGGATGTAAGGAAGTTGGAGGAATATGGTCATGGTGTAGTTAGGAGGGATTAGTGCTTCCATGTTTTTTCTGCTCTTTAGCTGGTTCGGCAAAACACTTTGTGCTGAATGGCCTGTTCCTGTGCTGTACTCTTCTATGTTCTATGTTCTAGGTGTTCCTCCAGCATTTTGTGTGTGTTGCAAGTCGATTCAGCTTGTAAACAAAAACTTTCTACTCTCTATACAGGGGCTATGACTTAACTCTTGTATAATAAATACAGGAAAACTAGATAAGTTGAACATATGCTCAGTCGCGAGGAGAGGATGGCGGCGCGACACAGCACGCTCAGCTCTCTGGCAAAATGATATCGTATTTGTAAGTAGGATGCCATGCACAATTCTGATTTGATGGAGACAGACGTGAGAAGCACAGAGGAACATCTAGAGAAAACTTCTGAAATGCCCAGTTCGCTGCCACTGCTACTGTGCGATCGAGAATCTCTGGAGGGAAGGCCCCAAAATCCCCGGCTTTGCCTGCTGCTGGTGACCGAGGCTGAGGTCGAAGCATTTGGCAGAGATGGTGCTCGGTACTTGGTGTCGGAGGGCTGATCGGAAGCTTGAAGTTTTTGGACGACTCAGAGTCGGACTGGTTGGGCATGGCAGGGAGAGTTTTCTTCCTTCTCCCGTCTGCGTGAGATGTGGGACTTTCGAGAGACTTTGAACTTTTTTACTGTGCCATGGCCTGTTCTTCATCAAGTTATGGTATTGTTGCACTGTTGTAACTATATGTTATAATTATGTGGTTTTTGTTAGTTTTCCAGTCTTGGTCTGTCCTGTGTTTGTGTGGTATCACACCGGAGGAATATTGTATCATTTCTTAATGCATGCATTACTAAATGACAATAAAAGAGGACCGTGTATCCTCATAATCTAATCCAATCTAATAACTGAACAGGCACTAATCCTTGTTTATTTAAATTAATAGGATGGTAAATTCTCTTTAGGATACTTGCATTAGGAAAAATAAGGAGGTTCAGCTGGTGATAATCACTTGTGCTGATCGTTGGGCTCCTGCTGATGCATTCAAAATATTGAGAATAGTGATTAGAAGTTCATGTTCAAGTTCAAGTTCAATTGTCGTTTAGCCATACATGAATGCACATGAATACAGCCAACCGTAATGACCTCACTCCAGGGCCAAGGTGAAAAACACAATACAGATAGTCATACACAGTGCACAACACATATGTTGTCCAGCAGTAACATACAGTCACATGACAAAAAATAGTCCAAGTCCGTGATTCCACGGATGTTGCAGCAGTCTGCAGTTGAACCATTATTTGTTAACAGTTGAGCAGTCATTTGTGATCTGTGAGATTTCTTTGCGGCAAACCAATATTTCTCTCCTTGGGCTTAGACACTGAACACAGAAGATCAAACCTTATAACACAGAAGGGAATCAGACCTTTTGGCCTAACATATCTGTGCTGAACATAATACCTTATTAAACTAAAACTCTTCTGCTTACACATAATCCATATTACCTTTTCTCTGCATATTCATGTACCTATCCAAAAGCCTTTTGCATCTACATACATCCCTAGCCCTGGCAACCATTCCAGAATTAAACCTCATTGTGTGAAACAAAACTTCCCCATCTCATCTTAAAACTTCTGTTCTCTGTGTTTGACATTCCTATTCAGGGAAAAAAATCATTCTGAATACCTACTGTATCAGTGACTTCTATCATATCTCCTCTCAGCCTTCTATGCTCTGTAGAACTCAACCCAGGTTGTTCTAACCTTTGTTAGCATCTTAATAAATCTCTTGTTTATTGCATAAACCTCTTGCAGGAGAAAGTATTCAGATACTGGAAATTCAATGTAACGCACACAAAATGGTGGAGGAACTCAAACGACACTCAAAGCTGCCACGCAGGTTGACTCTGTGGTTAAGAAGGCATATGGTGCATTGGCTTTCATCAATCGTGGGATTGAGTTTAAGAGCCGAAAGGTAACGTTGCATCTATATAGGACCCTGATCAGACCCCACTTGGAGTACTGTGCTCAGTTCTGGTCACCTCACTACAGGAAGGACATGGAAACTGTAGAAAGGGTGCAGAGGAGATTTACAAGGATGTTGCCTGGATTGGGGAGCATGCCTTATGAGAATAGGTTGAGTGAACTCGGCCTTTTCTCCTTGGAGCGATGGAGGATGAGAGGTGATCTGATAGAGGTGTACAAGATAATGAGAGGCATTGATCGTGTGGATAGCCAGAGGCTTTTCCACAGGGCTGAAATGGCTAGCATGAGAGGGCATAGTTTTAAGGTGCTTGGAAGCAGGTACAAGGAGATGTCAGGAGTAAGTTCTTTACGCACAGAGTGATGAGTGCGTGGAATGGGCTGCTGACAGTGATAGTAGAGGTGGAAACGATAGGGTCTTTTAAGAGACTCCTGGATGGATGCATGGAGTTTAGAAAAAATAGAGGGCTATGGGTAAGCCTAGCTAGTTCGAAGGTAAGGACATGTTTGGCACAGCTTTGTGGGCCGAAGGGCCTGTATTGTGCTGTAGGTTTTCTATGTTTCTATGTCAGGCAGCATCTATGGAAATGAATAATCAGTTGAAATTTCAGGTTGAGACCATTCTTCAGGACTGGAAGGGAAGGGGGAAGATGCCAGAATAAAAAGGTGGGGGGAAGGAAAGGAGAATACCTATAAATTCAAAGGTGAAGCCATGTGGGTGGAAAAGGGAAAGGGCTGGAGAGGAAGGAATCTGATAGGAGAGGAGAGTGGACCATGGGAGAAAGGGAAGGAGGAAGGGAGCCAGGGAGAAGTGATAGGCAGGTAAGAGGAGGTAAGAGGCTAGAGTGGGGAACAGAAAAAGAGGGGAGGGGAAGGGAATTTTTTTTTTATTTACTGAAAGGAGAAATCGATATTCATGTCATCAGGTTGGAAGTTACCCAGCTGGAATATAAGATTTTGTTCCTCTACCCTGAGTGTGGTCTCATCTTAGCACAAGAGGAAGTCAAGGACTGACATGATGGAATGGGAATGGGGGACTGGAATTAAAATGTTTGGTCACCAGGAAGCCCTTCTGTGCTCTTTCCAAAGCTTCCACATCCTTTCTGTAATGAGGGAACCAGATTGCATGGAATTGATATCATTTTCTTTGAAATCCATGAAAATCCAATGGGTAATATTACAATGTGGAAAGGAACAGGACTGAACTCACCAGATATAAGGGGAGGGGAGGGAACGTCAACTGAGACCATGAGAGGCCTGCGTTGGGCATTTTCATGCCTTACAAGACGCAGATTGGAAGTCTGTGTGGGGCGCCACTCCTCGCACAGACGAGAGCAATGTGTGATTAAGTGCCTTGCTCAAGGGCTCAAACACGCTGCCACAGCTGAGGATCGAACTAGCAACCTTGAGGTAACTAGACGAATGCCTTAACCACTTGGCCACGTGAAGGCAGCACAAGAATGGCAAACAATGTTGTGTCTTTTGCCTTATTTAACCTTTGAAGTGTTTTGTTTTCTTTTAATACTGCTGGGCCAGAAAAGTGAAAGTTTGGAAAGTGCAAATCAATAACTTTTTTATTCATGAGATAGCTGTTACAACTAAGTTTGTTTTCATTGGAAGCATATTCAGTTAATTATCATTGGATTGGTGGACAAATAGTGAGCACAGTAAATGCTGTTCTAGTGCCTGCTCATTTCTTGGTTAATTTAACCACAATCTAAGCCAATGACATCATTTACATTCAGTCCTTGTAATTTTTATTTTCTACTATATTTTAAGCTCTAAAGGTGCTTGTTGATACTACGCTGAAAATACTGTTTGAATTGTAACAGTTCCTCTCACAGACATGTTTATAAGATTTTGAAGTTGGTGCTGGACTTACATTATTTACAGGGGAAATTCCAGAAAAATACTCCGTGCTAGTCTCACCGTGAATTCTCCATGGTTTTGAACTACAACAGGTGAGATATCTTGGCTTTGGAGAAAATTACCAGTTTGGGAATGAAACACTTCTGTAGTTGACATGATGACATTATTCATCGTAAAACAGATACTCATAAAGTGAGTATTTACTAACTACCGGAAGGCCATAATCAGTCTAATTGGGGACAAGTTGTTACCAGCGTCACAATTATTTGTGAAATATCAAAAATACAAGGGAATTAAACCAGAGACTTTGTGTGCAATTCATAAAAGAATTATGGAAACAAGTGGTCTGATGAAAAGAAATTAGATGAAATCTTGATTTAAAAAGGAACAAATTGCAGTATTTTGAGTAGGTTAGTACTGGGATCAATTGAGAATTGCAATATGCTCTTGTTTTGGGATGTAAATTTCTACATTTTTCATTTTAAAAACTGCTCTGTTAATTTTCCAAGCTAAATTGAAAGACAAAAAAAAGTCCAGAATTGGCAAGCAATATCAAAATAACAGAATATGTCCCAATCCATGAGTATGAAGCGTTTCTTTACAGACACAGCAGGTGTCTGGCTAAGCACACAGTAGGCCTTCATAAAATATGCAAAATTGTACGTGTACAATTTATAAACAAGCCCAATTTATATCACTAAAATGAAAGTCTCACACAAAATTCTGAGCCTCATCTTCAGTTTTCCACTACGTGCTGGAAAATATGCCTTAACATATTCATTCTGTGCCAGTATAAAAATACAACCAAAAAGAAATATGAATAATTTTGTTAGGAAATTTTCTGTGCTTCAGAAAAACTGTTTTAAACTGCTTAGAAAGATCACTTTGTTCAAGTTTCCCTGCATGTAAAGTCAAATGCAATTACAAGCCAGAAGGAAGTAGCAATTATCTTCCACAAGTACAAAGAATCACTATTTCCAAAAGTAGAGTAGCTATTGTTTAAATCAGATTATCCCTTTATTGGACAGAGAGAAATAAATTCTGCAAGGGCTGGCTACATCTTTTCATTGCCCTCATTCACAAGTTTAAATTATTTGCCGTAGTTTTTTTTGGCATTTATTGGGTTTCCTGGAAAATGCTGATATGCATAAGGCAGGAACAATGGGCTGTTTGTATTTCTACTGATCTGAATGAATCTAGAATCTGTACACACAGACAACATTTTCCTTACAGAAAATTCCTCTTCCTTTAGAGGTCCCAGTGACATTTGGCCAGATGCTTTTGCTGGATACCCACTTAATGAAGCAGCATAGATGTGGAGGGGAAAAAATACTGTATATTACTGCTTGCAAATATGAAATTATATGATGCTATTTACCTAATGCTATACGTGTACTTTGCACTTAGAAGCATTTTATGCTTTGCTTTGTGTAAATGCATTACTTTGGCAAATGGTTTCCAACTCTGGATTTAGATTTGTTCCCTTTCTTACAATAGAACAACTGTTAGAACTGCTGCTTTAGAGCTTGAGAGACTTACATTTTGCACTGATTGCTGGTTCTGCCTCTGTGGGGTCTATGTGCTATTTTTGTGGTCATTCAGTTTCCTCTGGGTGTTCTGCTTTCCTCCTATATCCCAATGGCATGTGAGTTGGTCAGTAATTTGTTCACTGTAAATGTTCTTCGTGCGCAGGTAAGTGTGGCATGGTAACGTAGCAGTCAATACAATGCTTTAAGATAAGGGTTCAATTCCCGCCACTGTCTATAAGGAACTTGTACATTCTCCCCGTGACGGAGTGGAATTTCTCTGGGTACTCTGACTTCCTTCCACAAAGATGTATGGTTATGGTTAGTGAGTTCTTGACATGCTATATTGGCGCTATAATTGAGGTGATACTTGTGGGCTGTCCCCCAGCACATCCTCACTAATCTGATTTGATGCAAACAATGCACTTCACTGTACGTTTTGCTGTACATTTGACAAATAAAGGCTAATCTTTATCTTTATCTTAATGAGTGTCAGAATCTGTGGGGAGTGGAGGAGAATGTGGAGAGAATAAAATGAAACTAGTGTGAATGGATATGTAAAGGGTTGTGAGATCTACTGGAGGAGGTCTGGACAGCCTGTGCTATACAAATGCTTGAGAGAATTTATGCATATATTGATAGAAGACATTTCCAAATAATTCATTCAAATAATGGTCTACACCATTACTATAAAGCTGTTCAGAATATCATTATTAATATTACTCTGTCAGCTGAAGTAACATTCCCCCAGCCAGCTTAATACTTTTATTTCTCTTAAGGTCAATCAAAATCCTCTTGTCTATATCCTAATTTTCCTCTTTCTCCACTACTAATCTACTCAAGCTTCATCAGCATCTTGGCTCAAGAAATTCTCTGTGGATGGGCACTCTTCATGTCCCATAACTCCTGTGAATCTCTGAGACCCATTAATTACAGATAATAACATATTCCAAACTGATGGCAGGAACATCATCAATTTCTGATACATCTGATAACCACACTGTTCTACCCTTTCCTTGTTATTCCCTTATGCCCCCCCAGCCTCCATCACCCTTTCTCTCCCCCCACTCCCCATCTGCTCATCACCCACACATTTCTCCCACTGATTCTCCTCCCCTCCTCCTTCCTTTTATTCCATGATCCACTGTCTTTTCTTCTCAGCTTCCATCTTCTTCAGCCCTTTGATATGTCCACCTCTCAGCTTCTCACAACATTCCCACTTTCCTCACCCCCTCACCTGCCGACTGCCACGCTCACCTGGTTCCACCCGTCAGCTGCCAGCTCTCACTCCACCACTTCTCACCATACTGCTTATCTCTCCTCTTTCCTTCCACTCCTGATTAATGGTCTTGAACCAAAGTATCAAAGTATTGATGCTGCCTGACCTGCTGAGCTCCACTAGCTTTTACTGTCCTGCCCCAATTTCCCGATTCAGGGATTTTTCCTGAAATGTCTGCAATACTTCCCTCATCCTCTCCCCCCAACCATAGATGCTGTGACATACTGAGTTCTTCCATTCAGATTCCTTTTTGTTCCAGGTTCCAGCATTTGCCATCCTGTGTTTACAAATTCTTTGACGAACAATTGAGTTTGCCACTCACTTGCCTGGACTGAAAGAGTTAAGGGGTGATCGCCAGAAAGGTGTAAAGTGGAGGTGTAGGAAAAGAGCTGGCAAATAATTGGTGGATCTAGATGAGAAGGGCTTGATCGGCGGATTCTGTGCAATCCCCTTCCAAAAACTCTGGCTATGTCCACACTAGACCGGATAAATCCATAACTGAAGCTTTTTCTCACCGTTTTGACCCTCCGTCTACACTGAAATGGCATTTTCTTCCCCCGAAAATGGAGCTTTTCTAAAACACTCTCCAGTGTTTAAATCTGAAAACGCCGGTTGGCCGTTGTAGTGTGTACGGGGTAACCGGCTAATTTTAAAAACGCTGTCATGACGTGCCGGAACAAATGGTGGCGACAGCGCGGCATCTCATTGTTTTCCTGAACGCAACCTCCAACACCACAACAACAATATCTGACAATAGATGTGTAACATCCTAATGTAACATTGTATGGAAATACAAGTTAACACTGATGCAGACATGTTTTATACATTTAACAAGGTGCTTTATTTAACGTATTGCTTGTGCAAACATTCAATAGATGCAATTGTCACTTTTGCCCAGTAACTTGTTTTATTGCACACGTTAAATACAGCAAAAGAATACACAAAGACATGGCAAAAGTAAAGGAAAACAAATGAGGTATCAGCAAATTTCACTTTTACCCAGTAACAAGCCTTATTGCATTTAGTTGAAGCTGTCGTCCCTTTCATCAGTGAAGAGACTATGGCTGTAGGAAATGTTCCTGGACAAACGCGCACCAAATCTTTTGTTTGGCAATTTCCTTTTAAGTTTTTCTAGTCTGTAACTGGACAAACGTGCACCAAACATATGGTTTCCTCTTTGCTTGTTTTCTGTGTGTCCTGCGCATGCCCAGTAGGAGGAGATTCGCCCAAATATCGCTTTAATGTGGACGGAGGTATTTTCAAAAACGCCTGGTATGGACGCCTATCGTTTTTACGTGAAACCGGCGGTTTCAAAATTATCCGGTCTAGTGTGGACGTAGCCTCTCTGTCTCCCGTTCTTTCATTAAAACATCCATAAATTAAACCACTGAAAAACAGTTTGTAACCTATTCTACTCTGAAGTTGTCTTGTACAATGGTGTGAATGTCCTTTGTTTGATTGCACATTTCTTTTACTAACTCGCAGAAATATATAAATGGAGATTGGCCCTGTTGTTGAAGCTCAGACCACTACATGGATGCAGCATGCCCATGGATTGACACACAAACAAAACTGCATTGGGGAGCAAATGGAATGACGGTCTTACTGGGCGAGTCCCATAATCTATTTTGCATTTAAAAATGAGAACCCGTTTTAAACTTGGTAAGGTTTAATATTGTTACCATCACTGTTTTGTGTTTTCCTAAAATACAAGTTTCTGAATTTTAAGATTAAGAGTGTTATTTCTGGTGAACATTTTATTTTTATTTTATTTAGAGATCCAGTGCGGAGTAGGCCCTTCTGGCCCTTCGAGCCACACTGCCCAGCTACCCCCCCCCCCGGCAACCCCAATCACTGGACTAATTAATCTACCAGGTACGTCTTTGGACTGTAGGAGGAAACTGGATGAGCTGGAGAAAACCCACATATTCTATGGGAGGACATACAGGGACTCCATAGAGAGGATGCCGGGATTGAACTCCAAGTTCCAACGCCCCAGGCTGTAACAGCGTCGCACTAACCACTACACCGCCATGGTGTCTCATTCCCTGAGGAATTAGAGCATCAGAGAACTTAATAAGCATGCATGCAATTTAAATTAAATGATTTGAATGAAAACTAAATTAACTGTTAACAAATTGATCTCAATCATGGTGGAACAGGGAAACATTATCCTGATTGGTATAATTACACTTGCAAGGATTTTCCCTGCCAAGTATTTGGAGCGAAGCCATGGGTGGCACAAAAAAATGCTTCCTTCGGTTGGCAGGGCAACATATTCAGCTATGTACTAATACTATACTCAGTAAATAGATTCAGTTTTCCTGGTTTTCTTGCATATGGGGCTGGAGTTCCTCCACGATAATTAAATGTCATCATCCTCACATAAGTGCTGAGAAATCAGAAATAAAGGCATACAGTTTATATGGTCTCAGTATAAGGCCATATGACCTAAGAGCCATTCAGCCCGTTCAGTCTACTGCACCATTTCATCATGGCTGATTTACAGTACAGTATATCCCTCTCCTGTTTTTAATTTTTTAATAAACATCCACAAGGCCACCTCTACTCCAAGAAAAAAAAGGCCCTGGCCCATCCACGATAGGCTGGGATTTCTTTCCCTGGAGTGAAGTGACCTCACAGAAGTTTATAAAATCGTGAAGGACATAGTTAAAATAGATTATCACATCTTTTTTCCAAGGTATAGTAGTGTAAAACTGGAAAGAATAAGTGTAATATGGGACGGGAAGATATAAAGGGGATTCGAAGAGCACTCTTCACACAGAGAATAGTTGACAGAGAAAGTGGTTGTAGCTGGTGTGATTAAACTATGTAAAAGACAATCACGCAAATTTATAGATTGGAAAGGTTTGCCATAAGGCTTTGAAGCAGAAATAGGCCACTTGGCCCATTGAGTCTGCTCTGACATCCAATCATGGCTGATTTATTTTCCCTTTCAATGGGGATATCGGCTAAATGTAGGCAAATGGACAAGCCTGAAAGACTAGTGCACCTTCAGGGTGCCGGATTTTTGTGGCTCTGGAGATTCAAGGCCGGTGCCTCCACCTGATGTGTCGTGGGAATACACGGAAGATCGAAAGCAGCAAGCTGGCTACTAGCTGTGTGCCCGGAGACCGGAGTTCTTTGGGCACTGGGCTTGGAAAAAGCGATGCAACAGACTTTTAACAGCATAAATCAATGAGTTATTTTGTTATGTCTCCTGTTTTGCTGTCAAATGGAGACAGCTCTTTTTCCCTAATTAGGGAGAGAGAGAGAGAGCCTGTGGTGTGTCGAATTACTGGGCGAACGAGTAGTCATTGGGGTACTGCGGCTGTGTCTTTATTGAAGCTTTGCTGCATGCTTGAATGCTCGATAGAGAGTGCAGATGGTTTTTTACTGGTGGGGAGGGGGGAACTGGTGGGGGCTTTGGGGTTATAACACTTAACTGTCATTCATTCTTTGGGGCACTCCTCTGTTTTCATGGATGTTTGCGAAGAAAAAGAATTTCAGGATGTAGATTGTGTACATTTCTCTGACATTAAATGTACCTTTGTAACCTGTTGAAGCTCAGGCAGGCACCATGGTTGGTATGGACAAGTTGGCCGAAGGGCCTGTTTCCAGGCTGTATAGGTCTTAGATTCTGGCACTTGATGTCCATGAATTTTAGATCATCCTAATTCTGTTACACATATCGTGGGCTTAATTACTAACAAACATAAGCAAACAAAAGATTTTCATTTACTAAGTACTTGACAGAACCTCTGGACCTGCCAAATTCCAAAACAGAGCAATGATTTTGAAGCGTCAAAACTAGGACAAGTGTTCGGCTTTCCTTAACAGTTTAAGTCACACTCAACAACATTTCACCACCTTCTTCTCTATACTCTTTTAGAATTCCAAACAGACTCTTCATCTTGCAACACTTTGACCCACACTGTTGTCTCTACCAAACACCCACTTTCTCATAATACTTCCCCATTCAACCACAAGAGAAGTAATACAATTCTCTTATATCTTCGCTTTCCATCATACAGGGATTCAGGCAGTCCTTCCATCTGAAGTAATGCACTTTTTGTGCTCTAACTACATTTGGCGCTCAATAATGTGGTCTCCTCTGCATGGGTGATACCAAATGCCGACTGGGCAATCACTTTGTGGAGCACCTACATTCAGTCTACCAAGACAACCCTGAGCATCTTGTTAATTTTGTAGGAATACTCTATTGGACTTCAACTTTATCCTACATGTCTATGGCCTCCTATAGTATTAGAATAAGGCCTAGAGTAAATGTTATGAATACTTTATCCTTCTCTGGGTACATGGCAGCTTTCTGGCCTGAGTATTGAATTTGACAACATCAAGTAGTTTGGTTTCTCTGCACCATAACTAAACAGTTTACCACGTCATCTGGCAGGCAGTATTGTCTACACCTTCTGCTTTTCTGCCATATTTGGTATCCCTAAAACTTTAGTGTTCTTCACTGTCCATCAATACTTTGAACATTACTCAGTTACATGCTTCCGGTATTGTTTACTCTGCCTTGGCCATAAGTTCTGAAATTTCCTCTATGAACCAACCAGCTCTCCAACTTCTCTAACATCTTTTAAAACTACTCCTAAAAATCTAACTTTGACTGAACTATTGGTTACTTACCCTCATATTGTCTACCTGGCTGAGTGCCCAAGTACTGAAAATACTTTGAAGCGTGTTATTATCTTACAGATATAGGATAAAATTAGAAGTTGGAAAGTCACTATTTCTCCAGAGAATAGGGGGAGTCAAAAACTACAGCATAGATATAAGGTGAGAGAGAGAAATTTGAAGGAGTCCTGAGGAGAGACTTTTACACACAAAGGATGATGGTTAGAAGAAACGGTAGAAATGATTATGACATTTAATAGACATTCAGATAAGTAAATGGATAGAAAAGGATGTTTAGGTGCAAGGGCTAAAAAAGAAAATGAGTTTGCACTGGCAGACAAGGTGAAAGAGAATCTCAGGGGGCTCTATAGCTATGAACATTAAGAGAAAAAGAAGAGCAAGAAATAAACTTCTTGGACATGAGGAAAAACAGAAGTGAGGTGATGGACCATATCCAGATTATAGAAGAAAAGGTTTTTGCTGTCATTAAGTGAGTTAGATTTTTTTTAGATTCAACTTTATTGTCATTGTGCTGAGTACAGATACAAAGCCAATGAAATGTGTTTAGCATCTGACCAGAAATGCAAAGAATAGTGTTATTTACAAAATAACTGTGAATAAAAAAAAGTGCTACAGCACACAAATTTAAAGTACTGAGACAGTACAATACGGATGCAATACTGCTGTCACAGCCTCAGGGAAGAACCCCTTCCTGTGCCTGCTGGTACGGGAGCGGAGGCTCCTGTAGCGCCTACTGGATGGGAGGAGAGTAAAAAATCTATGGTTCGGGTGAGATGCATCCCTGATAATGCTTTTCGCCCTGCCCAGGCAGCGTTTATGGTAGATGTTCCCAATGGTGGGCAATTGGGTGCCGATAATCCGCTGGGTTAGGGTGAATAAATCCCCGAGCCTAATGAGGCTTCCCTTGGACTTTGAGGGAGTCTAGTGCAGAAATTGCAGGGGCCTGGCAGGTGTATTTCAGATGTCCTTAATCATGGATGAGGTGCCAGAGGACTGGAGGATCACAAACGTTCTGTTGTTAAAGAAAGGCTCGAAGGATAAGCCAGGAAATTATGAGTTATCATAACATTATCAGTTATGAGTAAATTATTGTGAAGTCTTCCAAGGGACGGGATATATCAGTATTTAGATTGACAGGGCCTGAAATGGGGAGATAATACAGCTTTGTCCTTTGCAGATCATATCTAACCACTCTTTTGGAGTTTTTCAGAGAGGTTACCAAGAAGTTTGATGAAGGTAAGGACTCAGGCTGATTTGACTTAAAGAGGAGATTGGATGGGTACATGGATGAGAGAGATAAGGAGCTGGATGGGTCCATGTGCAGCCGGATGGGACCAGTTGAACTGAATTTGAATTGACTTTATATTTTACATCCTTCACACACATGAAGAGTAAAAATCTTTACGTTACTTCTACGTCTGAATGTGCAATTTATAGTAATTTGTAATAAATGGTATGTACAATAGGACAGTCAATATAACATAGAAGTATAATTGTATCAGTATGAGTTAATCAGTCTGATGACCTGGTGGAAGAAGCTGTCCCGGAGCCTGTTGGTCCTGGCTTTTTTGCTGTGATAACATTTCCCAGATGGCAGCATCTTGTGGTTGGGGTGACTTGGGTCCCCAATGATCCTTCAGGCCCTTTTTACACACCTGTCTTTGTAAATGTCCTGATTAGTGGGAAATTCACGTTTACAGATGTGCTGGGCTGTCCGCACCACTCTCTGCAGAGTCCTACGATTGAGGGAAGTACTGTTCCCATACAGGTAGTGATGCAGCCAGTCAGGATGCTCTCAATTGTGCCCCGGTAGAAAGTTCTTAGGATTTGGTGACCCATGCCAAACTTCTTTGTCTGTCTGAGGTGAAAGAGGCACTGTTGTGCTTTTTTTCACAACACAGTCAGTATATACAGACCACGTGAGATCCTCGGTGATGTGTATGCTGAGCAACTTAAAGCTACAACCAGACTGGCATAGACTAGGTGGGCTGAAGGCTCCATTTCTGTGCTGTAGTGTTCCAGGACTCTATGCAGAAGCTGCAGGACGTTGGCCTCTTCTTGGAGTCTGGTAGGAGCATGTGATCAGAATGCAGTAGTCATGCAATCTCAGAAAGCTCATGAGTTTAGCATGCCTGAATGATTGTAGGCTCTGGACCTGCTCCTGAGGAAGCACACTGGCATGCAGGTATGTAAATCACACCAAGGCAAGAGAGATATTTCAAGAGCAAAGCTTCCCTTTGCACAGCAGGAAACTGGAGCCATTTGGCTTACTGAGACAAGATAATGATACAAAAAAAGCATTCAGGGAACACACACCAATGAAGGGACAATTAATTCCTTTACTAACTTTAAAATATCATCAGTTGTTAGCATGTAATTTCTATTGACTTCAGCACCTATATTATAAATGGTGATTGATCTTGCAAGTAAGGAATTTGAACATGCACGTTCTACCAAATAGTCAATATCTGTAACTGCTAGACAAATCCATATAACATTTCTTTATACACACCTCAAAGCAATGTGGTGACAAGTAAATAAAATGTAATTGAGGAACGACTGTGAATTTTCAGAGTCCAGTTAATTGGACACGACACAGGACTTCTGGCATTTCCCAGGAAAATCTAGGCCATTAAGTCAGTTGAGTAATACAACTGCTGTGTGCAAATTGACTGCCACATTACCAGCAATGTATTCCAAGGGCACCTCATTGGTGAGAAAACATGTTGACATATCCTGAAAGGATATGAAAGGAGTAAAGTTGTGCAAGGATTTTTGTATACTTTTTAAATAAAAATTCTATAGTTTATATGGCAATCTCATTGACTACTTAGGATATCAGCTTGCATCACTTTGAGGTAATGAATGTTATCAGAATTGTTTAAAAGTCACAGTACATTTTTATGCTGTAGAAATCCATTGAAAATATATTCTCACAACACTTTTACATCACACCCCACTTTCCTCTTTCCTATCCTGAACAGATGGGTAAAATTCTGGAATGATAAATAGATGGTAATGTTTTATGTAGCTGTTAGACATGAAGACATGAAAGGAAGAATGGAGATGGTGTGTGACATGCGGGCTTGCCAACAGCAAACCCAACCACCCATAATGGCTTTAAGTCAGAGGTTGATGCTAGATATGATGACCATAGGTCTATTGAATTTGTAGTGGTTACTTGAAAACAAACCAAAGCCACTCAGAGACTGAACACAGAGTTTGACACTATATGACACGCTAGCTACAATAACAAATTTCCAAAGTTCAAAAGAGTACATTCAATCCTTTATTGAGGATCAATTTTGTAATGATAAAAAGATAATGAAACTAAAACTAGCGATATAATGAAACTAAGCCTTATAAAAATGACGAAATAGCAAAATTGGTAATCTTAAGCAT
Source organism: Mobula hypostoma (assembly GCF_963921235.1). Taxonomy (NCBI): domain Eukaryota; kingdom Metazoa; phylum Chordata; class Chondrichthyes; order Myliobatiformes; family Myliobatidae; genus Mobula; species Mobula hypostoma. The sequence goes on from NC_086103.1 coordinate 9,597,593, forward strand.
TTCAATTCACAGCGAACAAAACAAAAATCATTACGGCTGCCTCGCTGGCTCTAACCTATACCAAGATGACCTAAGACCGAGCATGAATGTGCAACTATACTCTTCGCTTCTACCACTCTCCAACCCATGTGACAAATTACCCATAATAAACGCCCAACTCAAAGTAAAATACAGAAGGATAGAAAATAGATACATGGCTCCTACAGAATTGTTGATGGCAGCAAACTATATTGCTCCGCATATCAGACACTGGCTGGCTGTAGCAAATCGCTCCTCCATAATGAAGAACAAGCTTAAGAAAAATCTTCATGCTGGTATCCTTCCTCCCTGTTTGGACTGTGTAGCACTTTTATGATTTTGAAACATTGTGAGAAAGAGAGGTACCTTTTTTGTCTGCATTAATTAATGTTATAAGACAACCAGCCATATAACCTGGCAATGAATAACATTTGTCATATCTTTAAAAAATGTCTTCCAAATGCATAGCTAACAGTACTAAACAGAAACACTTCATCAGAAGCTATCGCCTGATGGATTTCATATCCAAGAAGCCCACATAGAAACATCATGCTCTGCTTACATCTGTTATTAATGCAATATATTTCCTGCATAAAACAATGAGACATGCCTGCAGCTCAGTTCCAGCCACATTATTCATGAGCTTTTGTCCTGTGTCACTATATACACTGTTATGCATAAAAATGGCTAGTTTTACTTCCTCTGTGTTATGTTTAGTAACAATACTGTTCTCAATGAACATATTCTAAAAGCAAGTATTCCTGGAACATGTGCGACACTTAATATGATATTTACTTGGTCAGATTTCTCCTTTATTTAGTTAGAAACAAATCCAATCTTTTTGAAAGATTCCTTATCTGCACTGGAAGGAAGCTGTACTTCAGAGGAATAGCTCTTTGAATGATACAATAAACCAAATGCACCAAGGATAAGAATAATTTGGAGAGAGCACAAATTCTGCAGTTTTATCAATGGAGCTCATACAGTAACATGCAAATAGCTACTGTACTCTCAGAATTACCTCTCAATCAAGGAATGATGTTGATAATTATAGGTTATGTTCAACCCAGATTGTTGTTCTTTGCTTTTACTTACTGGGAAAAATAGCCTGTACAAATTCATCTTTAGCAATGCGATATAGAACTTGTGAGGCTGTCTAGGGACTCTTGGTCACAGTCTTCCATCTTCTTCTGTTCATTAGCATAAGAGATACCTTGTTTATGTGACTTTAAGATAGACCTGAACTTACATCTGCTTCAAAAAAAACTAGGATTTTTTCTGGCACTGAAGACTTATGATCAGCTTGAACAAAACACTTACTGTATCCCATGCTTCCAGAGCAAATTGAAAGGAAGTGTATTTTTGATGCAGTCTAATTCAAATAATTCCTACAATTCTGTTCCATTGACTGGCACATCTTTTTTTTTAACCAGATAGTAACTAAGACTGTCTGTCCTGTATAGTAAGTGAGGAGAAATAGAAATGTTCAGTGCAGTTCTATTTGTAGGCAATCAAATTTTCCCCTTTGAGACTGGATAAATCTTTCCTACTCCAAAGTTTGACTTCTTATTTCATGTTGTTATTTTTAACTCAGTGCAAATGGTCAGGCCAAAAGTGAATAAAGAACAACATGGAGGTGACAGTGGACAAACAAAAAATCACCTCACTAATATACTAAGGATGAGGCAGTAGCATTTATAATATACAGTAATGTGGTAATATAGGATACCATTCTTTCAGATGAGCCAAATGAGCTGAAACACATTGCAGACACAGGTCTTGGAGTAATGCCTAAAAGGAGAATGGGCCAATTTCACAGCCAAGTGCAGCCAGGAAAAATTAGGCTCCGTGCAGATGCATGAGGTTACATACAATGCACTCACCAATCTCAATCCCAAATCAAGTTAAGCCACTTTTTATTGTCATTTCGACCATAACTGCTAGTACAGTACACAGTAAAAATGAGACTACGTTTTTCACAGACCATGGTACTACATGAACAATATAAAAACGACACTGAACTACGTAAAACAACTACACTAGACTACAGACCTACCCAGGACTGCATAAAGTGCACAAAACAGTGCAGGCATTACAATAAATAATAAACAAGACAATAGGCACAGTAGAGGGCAGTTGGTTGGTGTCAGTCCAGGCTCTGGGTATTGAGGTGTCTGATGACTTGGGGGAAGAAACTGTTACACAGTCTAGTCATGAGAGCCTGAATGCTTTAGGGCCTTTTGCCAGATGGCAGGAGGGAGAAGAGTTCGTATGAGGGGTGCGTGGGGTACTTCATAATGCTTTTTGCTTTACGGATGCAGCGTGTGGTGTAAATGTCTGTGATGGCGGGAAGAGAGACCCAGATGAGCTTCTCAGCTGACCTCACTATCCGCTGCAGGGTCTTGCGATCCGAGATGGTGCAATTTCCGAACCAGGCAGTGATGCAGCTGCTCAGGATGCTCTCAATACAACCTCTGTAGAACATGGTGAGGGGGGTGGGGGCATGGGTGATGGACTTTTCTCAGCCTTTGCAGAAAGTAGAGATGCTGCTGGGCTTTCTTGGAGCTGGTGTTGAGGGACCAGGTGAGATTCTCCGCCAGGTGAACACCAAGAGATTTGGTGCTCTTAACGGTATCTACGGAGGAATCGTCGATGTTCAGCGGAGAGTGGTCATTCTGATTATTCTGCTTTATAGGCGCTGCCTGCCCTACTGAGTTCCTCCAGCTTTTTGTGTGTTCCTCAAGATTTCTAGCACCTGCAGGACCTCTTGAGTTTATCGCTTAAGCATGTGGTACTCAGGGAATTTTTTTTTGAATATTCTTTTGCACTTTCTGCACTCCTTTTGCAAAATAGGTGAACCTTAAAGCACCTCCACACAGTACAGATCCACATTGAGTGAATATTTAAAACTGAATGACTTTTTTATCTACTTTTAGTAAATCGTTTTATCTGTATTTTTATGTTATTATGACGTCATAATTTACCCTGCCCTGCAAACCAGAACAAAGGAAAATTTTACGAAACCAAGACATATTCCCAGCATAGATCTGCACCTAGCCTCTCTGCGCAAAGCAGAACCTCAGTGGAATTTCCACGTTTGACAAGCAGATGAAGCATTTAATAAAGACTTGCATGAGGACTCCTGCTCTCCAGAAAGTATAGATCTGATTGGCACTAGGAAAAATGAATTTTGTAGGCAACAGGAATAAGATTTATAGGTGGTGAAATATGTTTTGTGTAGTAGTGCAAAACAGGCAAATCATCAGTCTCGTTTTTATTTACAGTGTAAAATGAACTGCCACTTCTCGATTTACTACTTTCCAGTATCACCAAAGCTAATTTCAAACTCATAATTTCAGTGAGGTGCTAAGGTTTTGTTGCTGCAGTACTCTAAAATACACGCAACGTCTGCTTTATTATATACATCTATACACCTGTTTGGTAATGCAAGTATCTAATAAGCCAATCATGAGGCAGCAACTCAATACCTAAAAGCATACAGATATGGCAAACATGTACATCAGGATGCTGTTAATCAACTATAGCTCAGCATTTAACACGATCATTCCCACAATCCTGACTGATAAGTTACAGAACCTGGTCCTCTGTACTTCCCTCTGCAATTCAATCCTCGACTTCCTAACCAGAAGACCAGTCTGTGCAAATTGGTGATAATATCTCTTCCTCGCTGATTATCAATACTGGTGCACCTCAGGGGTGTGTGCTTAGCCCACTGCTCTACTCTCTGTATACAAATGACTGTGTGGCTAGGCATAGCTCAAACACCATCTATAAATTTGCTGATGATTCAACCATTGTTGGTAGAATCTCAGATAGAGATGAGAGGGCGCACAGAAGCAAGATATGCCAACTAGTGGAGTGGTGTTGCAGGAAGAACCTGGCACTCAACATCAACAAGACGAAAGAGCTGATTGTGGACTTCAGGAAGGTAAGATGAAGGAACACATACCAATCCTCATAAAGGGATCAGAAGTGAAGACTGTAAGCAGTTTCAAGTTCCTGGGTGACAAGACCTCTAGGACCTAACCTGGTCCCAACATGTCAATGCAGCTACAAAGAAGGCAAGACAGCAACTATACTTCATTAGGAGTTTGATGAGATTAGGTATGTCAAGAAATACATCTCAAAAGCTTCTATAGATATACCATGGAGAGGATTCTGACAGGCTGCATTATTATCTGGTATGGGTGGGTGGGCTACTGCATAGGAGACTGAAAGAAGCTGCAGAGGGTGGTAAATTTAGTTGGATCCATCTTGGATACAAGCCTATAAAGTACTCAGGACATCTTCAAGGAACAGTGTCTTAGAAAAGCAACGTCCATTACTAAGGATGCCCAGCATCCAGGGCATGCCCTCTTCTCATTGGTACCATCAGGTGGGAGGTACAGAAGCCTAAAGGCACACACTCAGCAAATCAGGAACAGCTTCTTTCCCTCTGCCACCCAATTCCTAAATGGACATTGAACCCATGAACACTACTTCACTTTTTCAATATATATTAGTTATGTTTTGCATGATTTTTAATCAATATACATATACTGTTTATTTATTTATCTCCTATATTACGGCATTGAACTGCTCCTGCTGAGTTAACAAATTTCACGACACATGGCAGTGATAATAAACCTGTTTCTGATTGTGATTCTGCTCATGCGGTTCAGTTGTTATTCAGACCAAACATCAGAATGGAGAAAAAATTTGATCCTTGACTCAGAGGAAAATGGCCATACTAGTTCAAGCTGACATGAAGTTGACTGTAGCTCCAAATAACGATATGTGACAAAATTGGTGTGCAGAGGAGCATCTCTGAATGCCCAACACGTCAAACCTGGAAGTGGATGGGCTACAACAACAGAAGACCATGAACATACTGAAATACACTCATTGGCCACTTTATTAGTTCCCTCCTGAATGTAGAAACATAGAACCATAGAAACTACAGCACAGAAACAGGCCTTTTGGCCCTTCTTGGCTGTGCTGAACCATTTTCTGCCTAGTCCCACTGACCTGCACACGGACCATATCCCTCCATACACCTCCCATCCATGTACCTGTCCAATTTATTCTTAAATGTTAAAAAAGAACCCGCATTTACCACCTCGTCTGGCAGCTCATTCCATACTCCCACCACTCTCTGTGTGAAGAAGCCCCCCCTAATGTTCACTTTAAACTTTTCCCCCTTCACCCTTAACCCATGTCCTCTGTTTTTTTTCTCCCCTTGCCTCAGTGGAAAAAGCCTGCTTGCATTCACTCTATCTATACCCATCATAATTTTATATACCTCTATCAAATCTCCCCTCATTCTTCTATGCTCCAGGGAATAAAGTCCTAACCTATTCAACCTTTCTCTGTAACTGAGTTTCTCAAGTCCCGGCAACATCCTTGTAAACCTTCTCTGCACTCTTTCAACCTTATTTATATCCTTCCTGTAATTTGGTGACCAAAACTGAACACAATACTCCAGATTCAGCCTCACCAATGCCTTATACAACTTCATCATAACATTCCAGCTCTTATACTCAATACTTTGATTAATAAAGGCCAATGTACCAAAAGCTCTCTTTACGACCCTATCTACCTGTGACGACACTTTTAGGGAATTTTGTATCTGCATTCCCAGATCCCTCTGTTTCACTGCACTCCTCAGTGCCTTACCATTAACCCTGTATGTTCTACGTTGGTTTGTCCTTCCAACATGCAATACCTCACACTTGTCAGTATTAAACTCCATCTGCCATTTTTCAGCCCATTTTTCCAGCTGGTCCAAGTCCCTCTGCAGGCTCTGAAAACCTTCCTCATTGTCTACTACACCTCCAATCTTTGTATCATCAGCAAACTTGCTGATCCAATTTACCACATTATCATCCAGATCATTGATATAGATGACAAATAACAATGGACCCAGCAATGATCCCTGTGGCACACCACTAGTCACAGGCCTCCACTCGGAGAAGCAATTCTCTACTACCACTCTTTGGCTTCTTCCATTGAGCCAATGTCTAATCCAATTTACCACCTCTCCATGTATACCTAGCAACTGAATTTTCCTAACTAACCTCCCATGCGGGACCTTGTCAAAGGCCTTACTGAAGTCCATGTAGACAATATCCACTGCCTTCCCTTCATCCACTTTCCTGGTAACCTCCTCGAAAAACTCCAATAGATGGGTCAAACATGACTTATCACGCACAAAGCCATGTTGACTCTCCCTAATAAGTCCCTGTCTATCCAAATGCTTGTAGATTCTGTCTCTTAGTATTCCCTCCAATAACTTACCTACCACCAACGTTAAACTTACTGGCCTATAATTTCCCGGATTACTTTTCGATCCTTTTTTAAACAACGGAAAAACATGAGCCACTCTCCAATCCTCCAGCACCTCACCTGTAGACAGCGACATTTTAAATATTTCTGCCAGGGCCCCTGCAATTTCAACACTAGTCTCCTTCAAGGTCCGAGGGAACACCCTGTCAGGTCCTGTAATTTGTAATTAATATAAATGTTTCCCTGCTGGACAAAGACAATATCATCTTGTAGAAAGTGTACTTTATCCTCCTGATATTAACTTTACCCAGGTTTTGCCCAGCCTGGAGATTATTAGCCTTAAGGAGAGGAAGAACGAATATGAATTATTTTTTTCTGGAGCATCAGAACAGAAGGGTAGCTAGATAGAAGCATATAAATTTAAGCAAGGCATAGATATAGCCAGGTGAATCTTCTTCACACAATTGAAATGTCAAATACTAGAAGGCATACATCTGAAGTGAGAACAGAAAAGTTTCCATCCAGGGGGTCAGTGTGGACATGGTGGAGGATTACAAATACCTGGGGATACGAATTGACAATAAATTGGACTGGTCAAAGAACACTGAGGCTGTCTACAAGAAGGGTCAGAGCCGTCTCTATTTCCTGAGGAGACTGAGGTCCTTTAACATCTGCCGGACGATGCTGAGGATGTTCTACGAGTCTGTGGTGGCCAGTGCTATCATGTTTGCTGTTGTGCACTGGGGCAGCAGGCTGAGGGTAGCAGACACCAACAGAATCAACAAACTCATTCGTAAGGCCAGTGATGTTGTGGGGATGGAACTGAACTCTCTGACGGTGGTGTCTGAAAAGAGGATGCTGTCCAAGTTGCATGCCATCTTGGACAATGTCTCCCATTCACTACGTAATGTACTGGTTGGGCACAGGAGTACATTCAGCCAGAAACTCATTCTACCGAGATGCAACACAGAGCGTCATAGGAAGTCATTCCTGCCTGTGGCCATCAAACTTTACAACTCCTTCCTTGGAGGGTCAGACACCCTGAGCCATTAGGCTGGTCCTGGACTTATTTCCTGGCATAATTTACATATTACTATTTAATTATTTATGGTTTTATTACTATTTAATTACTTATGGTGCAACTGTAATGAAAACCAATTTTCCCCGGGATCAGTAAAGTATGACTATGACTCTGACTATGATTAAATGAAACTTGCCAGTTGTCTCTTACAGAGAGTGGCAAGTGCCTCAGACATTCTGCTGGGATATAGTAGAAATAGACATGATAGCAACTTGGACAGACGCAAGAGCAGACACAATGGTGAGTCAGAGGGCTTGTACCTGTTTTTCACTGGTTTATGTTCTAAACAATTATTTCTACCTGAATGTTGCTATAAAAAACAATGTAATTTTAAAAATCAATTCGCATAAATGTAGATCAAATTATTTTTAAAAATTGCAGCAACTTTCAGAAGTCATGCAAGCCATCTTCTCCCCTTTTCCTATAAAGGAATTGCTGTCCTTGCATCAGATTAAACCCAGCACAAGTACAATGGGTGAATTTAGCAGGGTGAGAGTTGGGAAGTCTGTGGAAGTTCATGTTCTTCCATTGGATGGCTTGAGAAGTGTTCTGGAACAGCTTAGAATGCACGGTCAGGAGGTGGTAAAACAGATATGAACAGTGTTCAAGAGAGGCATTCAGGCAGACACAGGTAGATGATTAACAGACATAAGAAAATCTGCAGATGCTGGAAATCCAAAGCAAGAGTTCCTCCAGGATTTTGTGTATGCTGCACAGGTAGATTATTTGTCATAATTGAATCAGCATCGGAGACCATTTAACACAATTAACCAACCCTTTGTAAGAGCAAACTACATATTCCTGTTCTGGCTCTTTCATCATAAGTCAGTAATTATGCTCTCTCTATTCTCCATACATTCCCTTTTGAAAGCCACCACTGAATCAGCTTCCACTGTTCTGTCAAGCACTGAGTGCTGCCTGGTGACTGCTCAGTGCATTGACAATCACTTCAAACATTTCCCATTTACCTTTATCTGTGCCCTTGGGTTCTTGACAATGTTGCCCATGAAAAAGCTACTCTTCATAGGGTCATACAGCATGGAAACAAATGCTTCAGCTCAACTCGTCCATACCAGCCGTGAATCTGAATCAGGTTTATTTATTGATTTCAAAACTGTAAGTTACAAAAACAAATAAATAACAAAAAATTGCAAGGCAGTGTTGATGGGTTCATGGACCGTTCAAAAATCTGGTGTTGAAGAGGAAGAAGCTGTACCTAAAACATTGAGTGTGAGTCTTCAGGTTCTTGTGCCAATGGCAGTAACACAAAAATGGCATGTCCTGGATGACGAGAGTCTTTAATGATGGATATCACCTTCTTGAAGCAACATTTCTTGAAGCCATCCTTGATGGCCGGGAAGGTTGTACCTATGATGGAATTGGCTGAATTTACAACACTCTGCAGTGTCTCATCTGCATGTATTTGGCCAGTAACCCTCTAAACTTCTCTTAGTCATTTAGTAATGATACTTCTGGCTTCTGCCCCCCACCCACCCACCCTCCACCTTCCAGTCACGATGAAGGGTCTCTGCCTGAAACGTAAACTGTTTATTCCACTCTGTAGATGCTCCCAGACTTGCCGAGTTCCTCCAGAATTTTATACGTACTGCTCAAGATTTTCAGCACCTGCAGAATCTCTTGTGTTTATCAATACACTTATCAAAATTTTGAATATTGTTAATGTGCCTGCCTCAACCACTATTTTTGACATCTCTTTCTAAGCACCCTCTGTCTCTGATGTCAATTTAAATTCTCTCACCTATAACTATACACACTTGTTTTCAGAACACCAGTCCTTGGGAATAAGACTATGCGATTTCACATTGTCTATCCCTCTCTGGCAGGTTCACCGAGCATTAATGTCCTTTACATGCCATTTAACACATAAATCTCATGAGGATGTTACAAATCATTCAACTTTAAACAGTGATTCTTCATTGGTTGATAAGAAAATGACCATGATATTAGTATTTTAGACAACTATTGTCAACACTGTTACAATATTGCTCAAGTATTCAAAAAATTCAATTAATTAACATAAATACATTTTTTTTCTTTTTGAGAAAAATATTTTGTCTCAATTGTTTTAGCAATAGCAGATGCACAAGTAGATACTTAGCTATTTACAGCAAAAATAGTCTAGGACCAGTGGGCACAGCATCAGAATAGAAGAACATCACTTTAGAACACAAATGAGGAGTATTTTTAGCTAGAGGTGGTGAAAGTGCTGCATTCATTGCCACCAAAGTCATTGGGGTATGGATACTTAAAATGGAGGTTGATAGGTCCCTGATTAGTAAGGGTGTCAAAGGTTACCGGGAGAAAGGGGCTAAGTGAGATAATACATCAGCCATGGCAGAACAGAGTGATGGGCCAAATGGCCCAACTCTGCTTCTATGTCCTAGGCTATAATATAAATCCATCCAAAGAAAAAAGTTTTGTTAAGGTTTTGAGGCAGTTTTCACAATCTGCTCACAGAATAATAGAGTCAGCAGAATTCCTCCATCAATGTCAGCTGTAGTAATATTGCAGCCACTACTCCTTCATGTCTGTGAAAGACCTGATTAGTCACACTCCTCTGTGTTTTTTTTCCCATAGCCTAGCTTTAGTTTTTCCAAATATGTCTCTAAATCCCAATTGAAAATTACTATTGAATCTGATTCCACCCATCTTTCTGACAGTCCGTTTCAGATAATAACCACAGACAAAACAAGGTCCATCTTCCTTGACACCCAGATGATACAGAGCTGGCAGTACAATTTGCTTTTTTTTTCTCGCTGCAAACAGGTACTGGTTTAAATTTATAGCTTAAATTGAAGCAGAAGTGCAAAATCAGCTCCACAGAATTCATGGTAATAACATGCATGGTGTCTCTGGTTGCTCAGAAGCAGGAAAAGATTAGCCTTTACACAGTTGAATAGATATTCTATGATGCATCACTTTGGTTTAAAATACAGGTCCAAGGACGGAATATGTCCCATATCCTTGCTGCATGTAGTCATCCTGAATCTTCAATGCTCATTTTGTTTTCTTCCATTCATTTAGGTTCTGACATTTAGTTGGTAACTGTCCACAGAATGGAAGGAGGTAGAGGCAGTACGTGCTAATGACTGTGTTAAATACAGCAGATTCGGTTAATTGGGGCACATGGAGACCAGTAGATTTTTGTCCAATTAAGTGGTTACCCCAATTAGCCAAAGTTTCATGGAAATAGTTAAAAATGCATAAAAAAGATAAGCTACTATTTAACTAAGTAACAAATCATGTATTAAAATGATATGCAGAAAAAATTAGCACACTATCAATAGCACTACGATACTATAAAGCCATGTATTAGTTCCTAATAGTTATCAACAGAGGAAATCAACCAGTGTACACTACTGTATTCCTTTGAATGACAGATAGATACAGATAGATAAATAGATAGATAGATATACTTTATTGATCCCGAGGGAAATTGGGTTTCATTACAGCCGCACCAATCAAGAATAGAGCATAAATATAGCAATACAAAAACCACAAACAGACAAACAACAAAGTGCAAACTATGCCAGATGGAAAATAAGTCCAGGACCAGCCTATTGGCTCAGGGTGTCTGACCCTCCACGGGAGGAGCTGCAAGTTTGATGGCCACAGGCAGGAACGACCTCCCGTGCCGCTCAGTGTTGTATCTCGGTGGAATGTGGCCGAAGTCCAACAGCAAAAAGTTCAATATCCAGTCTACAAACACGTTCCTCGATCGTAATATGACCCGGATTGCACCATCTGTTGTTAACCAGAACAGTAAGCACCCAACTCCTTTACGCTTACCGCTCTCAGTGCACTTCCGGTCAGCCTGAACGGTCTGGAAGCCGTCCATGGAAAAGTTTTGATTGGGTATGTCCTCATGCAGCCCCATTCCAGTGAAACACATAACACTGCACTCCCGAAATGTTCTCTGACGCCTGGCTAGCGCCGTGAACTCATCCATTTTGAGCAAAATCAGCACAGGCACTTAGTGTAGATAACTAACTGCCTTCATGCAATGCTTTCCATAAGATTTTTTAAAAAGGAGCAGAAACCCACTCTTCTGCCTTCTCCCTGTAACCTTCCACACACTGACTATCAACCTCTGCTTAAATACACCCAATGATGTGGCCTCCACAGCCGATTGTGGCAACAAATTCCATAGATTTACCACCACCTGGCTAAAGAGACTCCTTCTCATCTCTGTCCTAAATTAACGTCCCTCTATTTTGAGGCTGTACCCTCTGATCCTTAACTCCACCACCAAAGGAAACATTCTCTCCATTTCCACTCTATTTAGGCTTTTCAACATTCAATAGAATTCAATAAGACCGACCCCCCATTCTTCTAAAATTCCAGCGAGTAAAGACCCAGAGCTATCAAGCGGTGCTCATGTGATCAGAAGAGGATAGAGTGAGCAATTCTATATTGAGTATCAGTATCTCAGAGGACCTAACCTGATCAAAACATTTTGATGCAGCTACTATGGTGCTAGAAAGTTTGTGAACCTTGCAGAATTTTCCCCATTACTGCATAAATATGACCTAAAATGTGATCAGATCTTCACAAGCCCTAAAACTAAATAAAGAGAACACAATTAAATAAATAACATAAAAAAAACATTATATTTGTTCATTTATTTATTGAGAAAAATGATCCAATATTACATGTATTGGAAAAACTATGTGAACCTTTGCTTTCAGTAACTGGTGTGACCCTGTTGTTGTCACGATCTGGGTCCGGGTCCCTTTAAATTTACTTTGTTTATGTTACGATCTGGACCGTTGACTCCCTGCTTCCCTTTTGTTTCCTGTTTTCCCGTGTCCCTCGGCTTTAGTGATTGGAGGCAATTTACTCTAGGTTGAACCGGTAGTTTATAGTCCATGGTTTCAGTTGTTTGGCGCGAGAGCATTTGCAAAGTCACCAAAGGTACAGCGTGCCAATGTCATCTGGCTGGAGCAAGCCTAGTCTCCACCCGAAGCAAGTGCCGGTAATTCGCCTTTCCTCACCGGAGGAACCCTGTCAAGTTTCCTCGCCAAAGCGAGCCTGTAAAGTTTCCTCTCCGAGGCGAGGGGATCAACAACCACTGTCTACTGTTCCCAGGCTGAGTCTAGAGCTCGCCACTACCCAGAGGCATCCAAGAACCAAGTCAAGTCCTGGTCCTGGCGGTGTCCAAGTCTCAAGTCCTGGCCCTGGCGGTCTGTGATTCCTGTCCATACCCCTTGTCTGTATCACTTCTCTGCCCCTCCCTCCTCTAGCCCTTGCCTGCACCTCTGTCTAGTTCTATCGCCGGAGCTAGATAGGATCTGTCTGTCGTTGTTTTGTACTGTCCAGTCTCATGTTAGTGTCCTGTTGAATATGAGTCCCGGCCCTATGTCCTGTACCCAAGGAGGGGTCCCGGCTTTGTGTTCTGTGTATGTGTCCATGGTTCCATGTACCTGCTCTCCCGAGACTGAGGCTCTGTGTTTCCGTGTTCCTCCTCTCCCTCGCCCATGTCATGTCCTTGCCTGGTTCTGGGGTCCGAGCCCGAGGCAAGACCCGGGTACTGGGTCCTTGCCAAGTCTCTGGCTCAGAGTCCATACCCAAGCCTCTTCATGTCTCTCCTAGTTCTGGGATCCGATTCGGAGTCCAAGCCCAGACCCCTAGTCCCAGCCTAGTCATAGGCCTGAGTCCTTGTCCAGTTCGCTATTCCTGCTTCCGCTTTGCTCTCCTGGTTTCAAACTATAAACTCAATTTAACTAACCTCACAAGATGTGTCTTGCATTTGGGTCCACCCTTGCTCCCAATGTCCCCCCATTGTGACAGTTGTATAGTAATAACTTCAACCAAATGCTTCCAATAACTGTTAATCAGTCGTGCACATTGGCTTGAAGGAATTCTAGGCTATTCTTCCTTACAAAGCTGATTCAACGCTGGGGTGTTGGTGGGCTTTCTTCTGTGAAATGCCTTTTTCAGGTCCTTTCTACTGTTCTATAGGATTAACATCAGGATTTGACCGGTCATTCCAAAACACAAATTTTCTTCTTTTTAGACATTTGATTGTTGGTTTACTCTTGTGTCTCCGATCATTGTTTTGTTGCATCATCCAACTTCTATTAAGCTTCGGGTGATGGACCACTACCCTGATATTCTCCTGTAAAATGTCTTGATACAATTTTGAATTCATTTTTCCCTTAAAAATTGCAAGCTGTCCAAGTCCTGAGGCAGCAAAGCTGCCCCAAACCATGATGTTCCTTCGACCATGCTTCACAGTTGGGGTGAGATTTATGTGTTGATGTGGTGTCCTTTTTACTCCAAATACAGCAATGTGCATTTCTGCCAAAAAGTTCTAATTTTTGTCTCATCTAACCACAGAACTCTTCTTCTAAGGTCCTCTGGAGTTGTTTTCATTGAGGGAAGCTGCACATAAATGGACCTTTCTTGATAAGAGCAGGATCTGTCAGTTACCAGATTTTCTGTCTCATTTTATAGGACAGGGCACTTCCACAACCCACACCTCCAATTTCATCTCACTGATTGGAACACCTGACTCCAAACAGCTTTTGTAGAAGGCATTACCCTCAAGGTTCACATACTTTTTCCAACAAATACATGCAATATTGGACCACTTTTATCAATAAATAAATGAATAAATACAATGTTTTTGTGTTATTCATTTAATTGGGTTCTCTGTATCTAATTTTATAACTTACCTGAAGATTTGATCACATTTTAGGTTATCTTTTGCGGAAATAGAGAAAATTCTACAGAGTTCACAAACTTTCCAGCACCACTGTATAAAGAAGGCAAAGACAGTGGCTATATGTCATTAAGAGTTTGAGAAGATTCAGTTTGTCAAAGGGAATCCCAGCTATTTTCTTGATTCACTTTTGTTCTTTAAGAGTAGTCCCAAATAAGCGTTTGCTCTGATTAACCAATATCCCAATTAACCAGAATCTACTTATTTAGCAAATTTACAACAGAAATTGTTGAAGATTTGTATTTATCATACTGGGAGCTTTTAAGATGAATAGATGGAATATATATACAAACGTGTAATTGTTGGTCCAATGGAGAAATAGGTAAGTAGTAGATAAGTAGAGATGAGTGGATTAAAATTTTACTTAAATATTATTGTACCCAACACTATATTTACGTTATTTTCAGACAAGAATTTTGTGTTGCAGTTGAACTGCATTTTCCTCTTTCCTGAGGAATTGCCAGTTTTGCTTTCTGAGTGAGATGTAACCTTTATGTAAATCTATGGGTACTTTCATGCAGGGAGTAGAAAAAAAATTGAAATAAAACTGCTCAAATGTATTTAATTTAGGATCTTGCAGGTCCAATACAAAGGAAATGGTTGTCTCATTAATCAAAGCTGCAACTGAACCTGTCCCCCCAAGGATAAAATATTAATGCATAACCCATTCCAGGCTCAAATCATAATGATTCATACTCACAATCATCACTTTTCACTGAAGTACAAAGTAAAACTGAATATGCACTTTTTCAAACTTGTGTATAAATCTAAATTAAAGTTAACCTCTTTATGGCTTATGAATATTTTTAGTCCCTTTCTGATTAATATTTAACTCTATTTCATCTAGTGCTGATCTCCTTCTGAAATTGAATCCACATCTTTTAGAGTTACTTAAACTTTTAATCATTTTTGAGATCCTTGGCAAAATACTTCTGGCAAACCCAATATCAAAAACAATCAATAAGCACGTTTTAAAACTACAAACGTTTGTAGTTATTGAATATTTTAATAAATGTTTCTAAATTTTTGTTTCAAATGAAATGTACATTATGAATATATTAAAAGAATCAGAAGGGAGTTGAGAAGTATTTTTCACACAATAAGTTGTTCTGAGCTAGAAGGCACTGCTTGAATGAGAAACACACAAAATAAAGGAGAAACTCAAGCAGGTTAGGCAGCATCTATTGAGAAGAAAAAGGGCCGATGTATTGGGCCAAGACCCTTCATCACAACTCGCCGACATTTCAGGGTGAGACCTTTATTCAGGACTCATCTCGGTCCAAAAGGTTGGCTCTTTATTCCTCTCCATAGATGCTGCCTGAGCTGCTGAATTTCTTCAGGATTTTGTTTATGTTACTTTGCATGTCCAGAGTTTGCAGAATCTCTTGCGTTTATGCTTGAATGAGTACTGGAATCAGTTTCCATAGCAACTTTCAAAACAAATCAACAAAGCAAGGACTTGCATTTAAAGAAATCATTGTACCTATCCAAGAGTCTCTTAAAAGAACCTATCGTATCCACCTCCACCACCATCGCTGGCAGCCCATTCCACGCACTCACCACTCTTTGCGTGAAAAACTTACCCCTGACATCTCCTCAGTACCTACTTCCAAGCACCTTAAAACTGTGCCCTCTCATGCTAGCCATTTCAGCCCTGGGAAAAAGCCTCTGACTATCCACATGATCAATGCCTCTCATCATCTTATACACCTCTATTAGGTCATCTCTCATCCTCCGTCGGTCCAAGGAGAAAAGGCCGAGTTCACTCAACCTATTCTCATAAAACATGCTCCCCAATCCAGGCAACATCCTTGTAAAAGGTTCATCTGAGACAATGGAAGATCTTGATTCTTGATCTTAACTGAAAAAGGGAAGACATCTGATAGTGTATCACACAACTCAGTACTGATTGATGAATCGTCCTCATAGAGGGTCTCAGCCTGAAACGTTGGCTCTTTATTCCTTTCCATAAGTGTTGCCTGACCTGCAGAGTTCCTCCAGCATTTTATGTGTGGTACTCAGTACTGACTAGTTGTGCCAACCTATATTTTTGGCCTCAGTTTTTTGAAGTATGATTGAGATCATAATCTCCTAATTATGAGAAATACAAAATTGAAAAACTGTACAGGGTGGGGATGATTAATTGCATACTTCCTGCAGAGCTTGGCATAAGTATGATGCTCCAAAATAGATTATCTATGATATATGATTATTATTCTGTTCCAGATGCTGTTAACACAGAATGAATGATACATACATTATGCACTCATATTTGACAAGCTCCTCAAACAATCTACTCTAACATTTCTGAAAATGCCAGCACTTGTCTCTAACCTGCTCTCAGAACTGGGGCTGCATTCTGGTCACCACTTCCTTCTGAACAGCCAGTTCTCTCACTGAGAGATGAAACTACACAATCGCCAAGATTTCCAAAGTTATGCAATGTCTAGGCATTTCAATTCCCTTCCTCTTTCAAAATCCCCAATGGACAGCTCGTTCTGGGATTCTCTATTTCATCATCCTGTCTCCACGAATTCCCCTTAACGTTCCACTCATTTCCACATAACTGCATGTCAAACCTGAATATGCACCTCCTTCTTTCCTACTCTTCAAGACTCCACAAGCACAGAGTCTTGTCATCTTCAGAAGTTTTCTGATGACTCTGCCATGGTTGGATGCATCAGCAAGGGAGATAAGGCTGAGTATGGGGCTACGGTAGGAAACTTTGTCCCATGGTGTGAGCAGAATTATCTGCAGCTTAATGTGAAAAAGACTAAGGAGCTGGTGGTAGACCTGAGGAGAGCTAAGGCATCAGTGACCCCTGTTTCCATCCATGGGGTCAGTGTGGACTTGGTGGAGGATTACAAGTACCTGGAGATACGAATTGACAATAAACTGGACTGGTCAAAGAACACTGAGGCTGTCTACAGGAAGGGTCAGAGCCGTCTCTATTTCCTGAGGAGACTGAGGTCCTTTAACATCTGCCAGACAGTGCTGAGGATGTTCTACGAGTCTGTGGTGGCCAGTGCTATCATGTTTGCTGTTGTGTGCTGGGGCAGCAGGCTGAGGGTAGCAGACACCAACAGAATCAACAAACTCATTCGTAAGGCCAGTGATGTTGTGGGGATGGAACTGGACTCTCTGACGGTGGTGTCTGAAAAGAGGATGCTGTCCAAGTTGCATGCCATCTTGGACAATGTCTCCCATCCACTACATAATACACTGGTTGGGCACAGGAGTACATTCAGCCAGAGACTCATTCCACCGAGATGCAACACAGAACGTCACAGGAAGTCATTCCTGCCTGTGGCCATCAAACTTTACAACTCTTCCCTTGGAGGGTCAAACACCCTGAGCCAATAGGCTGGTCCTGGACTTATTTCCTGGCATAATTTACATATTACTATTTAATTATTTATAGTTTTATTACTATTTAATTATTTATGGTGCAACTGTAACGAAAACTAATTTCCCCCGGGATCAATAAAGTATGACTATGACTATGACAATATGACATTTAAAGCAGGAATTTATGCATTTTCCCAGCATTTTCTGTTTTTATTTCAGCTTTCCAGCATCTGAATTGTGTATTTTTAAAAATTTTTGTTTCATCCGTCATAACTTTCATGATACAGATTAAAGAACAGCACATAATTTCCAACCTTGAAGCTTTTCAGGTTCAAGATTGTGTTTACCAACTTCAGATGAATAAATTCTACTAATAATAAGCACAAGAAGATCATGGAAATCTGGAGCAACAAACAATTGCTGCTGCAGGATTGTCCAGTCCAAATGAAGAGTCCCAGTCAAAGAGTCTACTTTTTATTCCTTTCCATAGATGATCCTTCAATAAGGAGGACATAAATAATCTTCCGGAAATAGTAGGGGACAGAGGGTCTAGTGAGATGGAGGAACTGAAGGAAATACATGTTAGTAGGGAAGTGGTGTTAGGTAAATTGAAGGGATTGAAGGCAGATAAATCCCTAGGGCCAGATGGTCTGCATCCCAGAGTGCTTAAGGAAGTAACCCAAGAAATAGTGGATGCATTAGTGATAATTTTTCAAAACTCTTTTGATTCTGGATTAGTTCCTGAGGATTGGAGGGTGGCTAATGTAACCCCGCTTTTTAAAAAAGGAGGGAGAGAGAAACCGGGGAATTATAGACCAGTTAGCCTGACATCGGTGGTGGGGAAAATGCTAGAGTCAGTTATCAAAGATGTGATAACAGCACATTTGGAAAGCAGTGAAATCATCGGACAAAGTCAGCATGGATTTGTGAAAGGAAAATCATGTCTGACGAATCTCATAGAATTTTTTGAGGATGTAACTAGTAGAGTGGATAGGGGAAAACCAGTGGATGTGATATATTTGGATTTTCAAAAGGTTTTTGACAAGGCCCCACACAGGAGATCAGTGTGCAAACTTAAAGCACACAGTATTGGGGGTATGGTATTGATGTGGATAGAGAATTGGTTGGCAGACAGGGAGCAAAGATTGGGAATAAACGGGACCTTTTCAGAATGGCAGTCAGTGACTAGTGGGGTAACGCAAGGCTCAGTGCTGGGACCCCAGTTGTTTACAATATATATTAATGACTTAGACGAGGGAACTAAATGCAGCATCTCCAAGTTTGCGGATGACACGAAGCTGGGCGGCAGTGTTAGCTGTGAGGAGGATGCTAAGAGGATGCAGGGTGACTTGGATAGGTTAGGTGAGTGGGCAAATTCATGGCAGATGCAATTTAAAGTGGATAAATGTGAGGTTATCCACTTAATGGTGGCAAGAAGAGGAAAACAGATTATTATCTGAATGGTGGCCGATTAGGAAAAGGGGAGGTGCAACGAGACCTGGGTGTCATTGTATACCAGTCATTGAAAGTTGGCATGCAGGTACAACAGGCAGTGAAAAAGGCGAATGGTATGCTGGCATTCATAACAAGAGGATTTGAGTACAGGAGCAGGGAGGTTCTATGCAGTTGTACAAGGCCTTGGTGAGACCACACCGAGAGTATTGTGTGCAGTTTTGGTCCCCTAATCTGAGGAAAGTCATCCTTGCCATAGAGGGGGTACAAAGAAGGTTCACCAGATTGATTCCTGGGATGGCAGGACTTTCATATGATGAAAGACTGGATCGACTAGGCTTATACTCTCTGGAATTTAGAAGATTGAGGGGAGATCTGATTGAAACGTATAAAATTCTAAAGGGATTGGACAGGCTAGATGCAGGAAGATTGTTCCCGATGTTGGGGAAGTCCAGAACGAGGGGTCACGGTTTGAGGATATAGGTGAAGCCTTTTAGAACCGAGATGAGGAAAAACTTCTTCACACAGAGTGGTGAATCTGTGGAATTCTCTGCCACAGGAAACAGTTGAGGCCAGTTCATTGACTATATTTAAGAGGGAGTTAGATATGGCCCTTGTGGCTAAAGGGATCAGGGGGTATGGAGGGAAGGCAGGTATAGGGTTCTGAGTTGGATGATCAGCCATGATCGTAATGAATGGCGGTGCGGGCTCGAAGGGCCAAAAGGCCTACTGCTGCACCTATTTTCTATGTTTCTATGTTTCTATGCCTGACCTGCTGAGTTCCTCATAGTCTGTATGTTTTGTTTCCCAATCAACACACACAAAATGCTGGAGGAACTCAGCAGGCCTGCTGAAGGGTTTCGGCCCAAACTATTGACTGTACTCTTTTCCTAGATGCTGCCTGGCCTGCTGAGTTCCTCTAGTATTTTATTTGCATTGCTTGGTAATTTCTAGCATCTACAGACTTTCTCTTGTTTCCCAATGTGTTTTTACACCATTCTCTTTGCTAATCTCAAGTAACTGTTCTGCATTTACACCTTTTCTACTGATGTATCAATTCTTTGTTTCCTTGCTTGTCCCATTCTCACCATTTAACCTGATTAGACATTTTATCCTATCACAGGCAGTCCCTTTTGTTTTCCTACTGTCTGCATTTTAAAATCTGTTTATTTCTAATATGATAAAAAGACATTGAAACCTAATCATTAACTAAGTAACCTCATTGTCCGCTTGTGTTTCAGCTTAATGTATTCAATTGATATTCATGATCATTACCATAATGAGTACTTACGAAACTGAGAACAAAAGTAGTTTCAACATCACATTTGTTCTGATGGTATGCTAATTAATTCTGAAATAGCTATGAAATTTAATGGCAATAATTGTAGCCATCTTACTCAATGGAAAGCTGCATTGCGCTGATATGGGAATAGACACAACTGTTTCCTTCTCCAACAAGGAGGAACTCAATTTGGTCGGGGTGCATCTATGGAGTGGAATGAGCAGTTGATATTTTGGGTCGAGGCCCTTGATAGAAGTGGTATGGTAACTCTGCAAGGAACTGCAGCAAATTGTAGACACAGCTCAGCAGATCACTGAAACTGGTTACTGTCTATACTTCTTTCTGCCTTGGTAAAGCAGAGGTAATCAAAGATCGCACCCACCCTGGATATTCACTCTTCTACCCCCTCAAATCATGAATAAAATACAAAAGCCTAACAGATAGACGAAAGGACAGCTTCCATCCTGCTGATGTAAGATCACTAAATGGTGCACTACTGATTTTTGTTCCCAAATCCTTTTTTTGATAAAGTTGACTCTAAAATTTCTTCATTTATTTGGCAAAATAAAAACCCGAGATTGGGTAAAATACATCTACAGAAAGCTAAGAGAGATGGAGGTTTCGCATTACCTAACTTTAGATTCTATTATTGGGCAATTAATATTTGACATATGAAATTTTGGTTACTTGATCAAGATAAACTATCCATTCCTAAATGGGTAGTATTGGAATTACAATCTGCTCAAGGTTATGCACTTGGCTCCATTTTAGGTTCTTCTCTTCCTTTTGATTTGAAACGCTGTAAACTGGTTTGTAACCCTATAGTTAAATATACCTTATGTATTTGGTTTCAATTCCGAAAGTTTTTCGATCTTAATCAATTTGGGCTTGCGATTCCTATTTTAGGTAACATATTCTTCCCTCTCTCTTCCACTGACCGTGCTTTTTAAATTTGGAAGACTAAGGGTATTTCACGGTTTTTGGATTTATCTTTAGATGGTTCTCTTATGTCTTTTGAGCAATTATCTAACAAATATAACTTACCAAGAATACATTTTTTTAGATACCTCCAAGTTAGAAATTTCCTAAGTACTATACTCTCTTCCTTTTCGACGCTACCTCCTACATATATTTTAGACACTATAATTAACCTTAACCCATGTCAGAAAGGTGTAATGGCTATTATTTATAATACTATTATGAAACTTGGGAAAGCTCCATTTGATAAGATTAGGTCAGATTGGGAAAAGGAATTGGGTCTTATTATTCCGGTGGATGACTGGGCGCATATTTTACAACTAGTCAATACTTCCTCTATCTGTTCTAAACACTCCCTAATTCAATTTAAATTTGTCCACAGAGCACATATGTCTAAAGATAAATTAGCATGTTTTTATTCTCATATTAACCCTTTTTGTGACAGATGTCATGGGGAGATAGCTTCCTTAACTTGTATGTTTTGGGTCTGTCCTACTTTGGAAACTTTTTGGAAAGACATTTTTAATATTATTTCAAAGGTATTGAATATAGATATTTCTCCCCATCCTATTACTGCTATCTTTGGATTACCTAAAATTTCCAGTAATCTCTCCCCTTCAACCCGTAGATTGATTGCATTTCTTACTTTAATGGCGAAAAGATGTATTTTACAACATTGGAAGGAGATTAATGCTCCAACTACATTCTTTTGGTTTTCCCAGACGATACTATGTTTAAATTTGGAGAAAATTAGAAGTAATCTTTATGATTCTTCAGTTAAATTTGAACAGACTTGGAGATCTTTTATTCAACATTTTCATTTAATGCAACTTTTTTTCTCTCTCTGTCCATATCTACATTCCCTTCTTGCTTTTTAACTGTTTTTAATGGAGGTTGGGTTTGAGGACGTGATTGTTTTAAGTTGTTTAACTCTACTTGATACCTAGTTAGCCCACTGCTTTGCTTTGCTTTTAAGATTAGTTGCACGGTGGGTTTTTTTGGGGGGTTTTTTTTGGTTTATTTTTTTCCTTTTCCTTATTGACATGTTTGAAAATTAGTATACTATTATATTACCTTGTTATTTTATATCTAAACTGCACTGTTTGTACTAACTTTTTTTGTGTATTAATATCTCTTGTAAAGTTATATTGGAACTGTGTATCAGTGCCTATATGGTTTACCTTTTGTGTACTAATTCAATAAAAAGATTTTAAAAGATTACTAAATGGCTCACTTGTACGATAAAATGGACTCTTCACTTCACAATCTACCTCCATATGGATTGCATGCAAGGTAAGGTTTTCACTGTCACCTTGTTACATGTGGCAATAATTAACCAGATATTAAAGAGGAACTCAGGGTAAACCGTTCTACACAGAGGCTGGTGGGTATATGGAATGAACTGCCAGAGGAATCTATAGAGGCTGTACGACTACAACGTTTAAGACATTTTGACAGCTACATGAATAGAAGACATTTAGAGGTATATGGGCTAATCACCGGCAAATAGGACTAGCTTGGTTGGTGGTGACAGACTGGGCCGAAGGACCTGTTACTGTGCTGTGCAATTGTATAACTCGATTATTGAGATTCCAGATACACAAAAGAACATCCCTTTCTGAAGTAGCTGTGGCATCTTTAAATAAGCCACTATCCGATATGGCTGTCCCTGTGATGTTCCAACAGACTCGTGTCATCCAACGGATACTATGATCTTTTGCAGACTTCCCAGCCTCAATACTGGAAAATTTGCCTATGATGCCTTTTTCAGGTTAAAACGAGCACAGGTTTCAAAATTGACATTTAAATGAAATTGAAAAAAAATCCCCCAGGACAGCAGTTGCCATTTTTATGTTATATAATTTCAATAACAATAAACTGATTTTTAGAAGTATATGTTTCTTAACAACATAAATACTAAAACAAAACTTTTTTTGGCTATATTTCTGTTTTATCAACATAAACAGTATGTCTGTGAACGTCAAAGTTATTCTTTGACATTGTCAAAGCACATTGAAGTATTGTCAGCAGTTTGGGCCTCATATCTAAAAAAAGAGTCCTCATTGCTCTGACAGCTTTGACAGCTGAACAGTCTAAGATAGGCAGGACTTTCACAACCATCGACACACAAAAAAAATGCTGGTGAACGCAGCAGGCCAGGCAGCATCATAGGAAGAAGTACAGTTGACGTTTCGGGCCGAGACCTTTCGGCAGGACCAACTGAAAGAAGGGATAGTAAGAGATTTGAAAGTGGGAGGGGGAGGGGGAGATCCAAAATGATAGGAGAAGACAGGAGGGGGAGGGATGGAGCCAAGAGCTGGAAAGTTGATTGGCAAAAGGGTTACGCGGCTGGAGAACGGAGAGGATCATGGGACGGGAGGCCTAGGGAGAAAGAAAGGGGGAGGGGAGCCCAGAGGATGGGCAAGGAGGAAGAGAGAGAGAGAGAGAGAAACAAACAAATAAATAAATAAAGGATGGGGTACAAAGAGGAGGTGGGGCATTAACGGAAGTTTGAGAAGTCAATGTTCATGCCATCAGGTTGGAGGCTACCCAGACGGAATATAAGGTGTTGTTCCTCCAACCTGAGTGTGGCTTCATCTTTACAGTAGAGGAGGCCGTGGATAGACATGTCAGAATGGGAATGGGATGTGGAATTAAAATGTGTGGCCACTGGGAGATCCTGCTTTCTCTGGCGGACAGACTGTAGGTGTTCAGCGAAACGGTCTCCCAGTCTGCGTCGGGTCTCACCAATATATAGAAGGCCGCATTTGGAGCACCGGACGCAATATATCACCCCAGCCAACTCATAGGTGAAGTGTCGCCTCACCTGGAAGGACTGTCTGGGGCCCTGAATGGTAGTGAGGGAGGAAGTGTAAGGGCATGTGTAGCACTTGTTCCGCTTACAAGGATAAGTGCCGGGAGGGAGATCAGTGTGGAGGGATGGGGGGGACGAATGGACAAGGGAGTTGTGTAGGGAGCGATCCCTGCGGAAAGCAGAGGGGCGGGGAGGGAAAGATGTGCTTAGTGGTGGGATCCCGTTGGAGGTGGCGGAAGTTACGGAGAATAATATGTTGGACCCGGAGGCTGGTGGGGTGGTAGGTGAGGACAAGGGGAACCCTATTCCTAGTGGGGTCGTGGGAGGATGGAGTGAGAGCAGATGTGCATGAAATGGGGGAGATGCGTTTGAGAGCAGAGTTGATGGTGGAGGAAGGGAAGCCCCTTTCTTTAAAGGAGGAGGACATCTCCCTCGTCCTAGAATGAAAAGCCTCATCCTGAGAGCAGATGCGGCGGAGATGGAGGAATTGCGAGAAGGGGATGGCATTTTTGCAAGAGACAGGGTGGGAAGAGGAATAGTCTAGGTAGCTGTAAGGGTCCGTACGCTTATAGTAGACATCAGTAGATAAGCTGTCTCCAGAGGTAGAGACAGAAAGGTCAAGAAAGGGGAGGGAGGTGTCGGAAATGGACCAGGTAAACTTGAGGGCAGGTTGAAAGTTGGAGGCAAAGTTAGTGGAGTCAACGAGCTCAGCATGCGTGCAGGAAGCAGTGCCAATGCAGTCGTCACCTCCAACGGGATCTCACCACGAAGCACATCTTTCCCTCCCCCCACTTTCTGCTTTCCACAGGGATCGCTCCCTACACGACTCCCTTGTCCATTCGCTTTCCCCCCCCCCCCATCCCTTCCCACCAATCTCCCTCCCGGCACTTATCCCACTTATCCTTGTAAGTGGAACAAGTGCTACACATGCCCTTACATTTCCTCCCTCACCACCATTCAGGACCCCAGACAGTCCTTCCAGGTGAGGCGACACTTCACTTGTGAGTCGGCTGGGGGGATATATTGCATCCGGTGCTCCCGATGCGGCCTTCTATATATTGGTGAGACCCGACGCAGGCTGGGAGACCATTTCGCTGAATACTTACACTCTGTCCGCCAGAGAAAGCAGGATCTCCCAGTGACCACACATTTTAATTCCATGTCCCATTCCCATTCTGATATGTCTATCCACGGCCTCCTCTACTGTCAAGATGAAGCCACACTCAGGTTGGAGGAAGAACATCTTATATTCCCTCCGGGTAGCCTCCAACCTGATGGCATGAACATTGACTTCTCTAACTTCCATTAATGCCCCACCTCCTCTTCATACCCCATCCTTTATCTATTGATTGATTGATTGATTGATTTATTTATTTTTCTCTCTCTTTTTTCTCCCTCTGTCCCTCTCACTAATTCTCCTTGCCCATCCTCTGGGCTCCCCTCCCCCTTTCTTTCTCCCCTGGCCTCTCGTCCCATGATCCTCTCCCTTCTCCAGCCTCGTACCCCTTTTGCCAATCAACTTTCCAGCTCTTAGCTTCATCCCTCCCCGTCCTGTCTTCTCCTATCATTTCGGATTTCCCCTTCCCCCTCCCACTTTCCAATTTCTTACTATCTCTTCTTTCAGTTAGTCCTGACGAAGGGTCTCAGTCCCAACCGTCAACTGTACTCCTTCCTATAGATGCTGCCTGGCCTGCTACGTTCACCAGCATTTTTTGTGTGTGTTGCTTGAATTTCCAGCATCTGCAGATTTCCTCATGTTTGCGTTCATATCCATCAAACTTCTTTGCTGTGACAGTCTGCATCCTGCCTTGGCAAAGCCAAAGAGTTGGGACAACATTGGAGACAGCATTGTAAAATCTGCCGGGTATAGGTGCAAGTGTACCAGCTGTAAGAAAGTTTGTTAACCCTTTGCAGTTACCTGGTTTTCTGCATTAATTACTCATAAAATTTGTGCTGATCTTCATCTAAGTCAGAATAATAGACAAACACAATCTGCCTAAACTATTAACACACAAACAATTGTGCTTCTTCTCATCAATACTGAGTACACCGTTTAAACAATCACAGTCTGGGTTCAAAAAGGTAAGTGAACCTCTGGGGTAATGCCTCCTACGAAAGCTATTTGGAGTCAGGTGTTGCAATCAATGAGATGAGAGTGGAGGTGTGGGTTAAAGAGGTGCTCAGCCCTATAAAAAACACACACAAATTCAGGTCACTAGCAGAGCCTGGTCTTCTTAAGAAACTGTTTATGTGCACCATTATCAATTGAAACAACTTTCAGAGGACCTCAGAAGATAAACTGTAGAGATGCATGAAACTGGAAAAAAGATACAAAAGCATTTCCAAAGACCTGAGAGTTCATCAGCCCACGGGGAGAGAATAATCTACAAATGGAGGAAATTCAGTGCTGTTGCTACTCTCCGTAGGAGTGGGCATCCTGCAAAGATCACAACAAGAGCACAATATGCAATGCTGAAGGAGGTGAAAAAGAACCCAAGGGCAACAACAAAAGACCTACGGAAAACTCTAGAACTTGCTTAAGTCTCTGTTCATGTATCCACTACAAGAAAAACACTGAACAAGAATGGTGTTCATGGATGGACACCACGGAGGAAACCACTGCTCTCCAAAAAAAACATTGCTGCATGTCTCAAGCAGCTGGATATTTTACAACATATCTGGGACAATGGTCTGTGTATGAAAGAGACAAAAGTTGAGATTTTTGGCAGAAATACACACCGCTATATTTGAAGGAAAATATATTTCAAGGGGTCTACACACCAACATCAAAACCTCATCCTAACAGTGAAGCATGGTGAAAAGAGCATCATTCCTATGATGATTTTGATTCCTTTGATGTTTGTGGTTACTTTGCTGCCTCAGGGCCTGGGGGAGCATGCAATCTTTGAGGGAACAATGAATTCAAAATTGTATCAAGACATTTTACAAGAAAATGTCAGGGCAGCGATCCATCACATGAAGCTTAATAGAAATTGTATGATGCAAGACTCAAGAGTCCTGTAAATCAACAACAGAATTGGTTTAAAAAGAAGAAAATTGATGTTTTGGACTTTGACCTAATTGAGATGCTGTGGTATGACTGGAAGAAGGCTGTTCATGCAAGGTATCCCGTAAATATTGATGAACTGAAACAGTTTTGCATGGAGGAATGGTCTGAAATTCCTCCTCTCCTTTGTGCAAGCCTGATCAGCAGCTGCAAGAAATGCTTGGTAGTTTATTGCTGCTAAAGTACTTTCTGCCAGTTATTAAATACAAGGGTTCACATTCTTTTTCCAGACTAGGCTGTTTATGGTGAACAATGTTTTCAACCAAGACGTTACAGGTACAATTGTTTGTGTGTTATTAGTTTAGACAGATTGTGTTTGTCTATTATTGTTACTTAGATGAAGATCAGACCACATTTTATAAGTAATTAATGTAGAAAACCAGGTAATTGCAAAGGATTCACAATTTTTTCTTGCAGCTATGTAGTTTTCGAATAGTAGTTTTCTCCCTTGGATATAGAGCTGCATGTAAAGTACCTTATGGTCCACCAGCACACCACACACCAATCAGACATTTTCAGTAGTACCATATTAATCCTAGTGTTAAGGGATTGGTCAGATTGCACCTCAAATACTGTGAGCAGTTTTGGGCCTCATATATAAGGAAGGATGTGCCGGCGTTGGAGAGGGTCTAGCAGAGGTTTACGAGAATCATCCCAGGAATGAAAGGGTTACCATATGAGGAGTGCTTTAGGGCTTTGGGATTGGAGTTTAGAAGAATGAGGAGGGATGTCATTAAAACTGACCAAATACAGAAAGTTTTAGATAGAGTGGACATGAAGAGGATGCTTCCAAGAGTAAGAGTCTCGGACTAGATGGTATAGCCTTAGAATAGAGGATACCATGCTATCCCCTTTCTGTACTTCAAGGCTTATCATTAAGACCATTAGACATAAGATCAATGCCAACACATCCCTTCTAAGCTAAGAGGCCCAAAACCCGCTCACAGTGAAAGAGATTACATAAATTATTTTGTAGTTCTGAGAATCAAATTTGTCATTATATACATTCTGAGTGAATACCTGATTAAATGCTATAACTAACATTCAATACAGAATAAAGGTAGTCATCAATACAAGATAATCACTAAGTAATTAAATTAGGGTTTCAGCGGAAATGTGAAAAAATAGAGAATTATTTTGTTTGACTAAATGGCTAATTTCCATGCAGTCTATTTTAGTTGTTTCACTGATAAAGATATTAAACAATTGTAAAAGTATCTGAAAAATACAACTGCTGCTGCAGATTTATATCCATAAGTCAGGGGTTGAAATTGTTCAAGCTATATATTTGAAATTAAAGGCAGACTCATGCTTCAGTGATGCAGCCAGCATTATTAATTGCTTTTTGCCTTGTGTATGAAGTCTACATCTAGGTCTAATACCCTACTGCATATGTAGAACCTTGCCTGCCGAATGATGAATTTGTTGGAGAGCACAGTTTTTGGCAAGAAAAGTTCAATTTGTTACAATGTGTTTTCTCAAGGATTGTTTTTCAAAAGTTAGATAGAATTTTACCAGAGCTACAGATTCCATGATAAATGTAGTCCAAGATTCTTTACTGGATTCTGAAGGCAATGCTAACTCAATGACACTATGTATTGTGTGGCATAAATTACACTATGTATTTTGCAATTGAAATAGCCCATTCATTCTTTTATTCAATGCACATTGAATGCCAAATGCACAAACTGATCTCATTTAGCATCTTCTTGTGCTATAAAAATATACGTGATTCAGCATACATAAAACAATCTGTTTTGTTTGAGCTGCAAAGACTTTAGAATGATAATTAAGATTTTCAATCCTGCAGTTCAATATCAGAAGCCTTCAATTCTTTTTCAGTTTAATTGAACTTACAGATACAGCATAGTAAGAGGCCCAAACATTCCAATGAGCTCGCGCTGCCCAGTTACACACATGTGACCAATTAACCTACTAAGCCATACGTCTTTGGAAAATGGGAAGAAACCTATACAGTCATGGGGAGAACGTACAAACCCTTTACACACAGCAGCGGGTATTGAACCCCTGTTGCTGATGCTGTAAAGCGATGCACTAACCGCTACGGTACCATGCCATCCCAAGTTTATATCATGTTATTTACTTTAGTTATGGGGAGAGTTTGGGTAGGCTGTTAATTATTAATAGCTTGGAAGAGTGCAGAGAACACTTACAAGGGTGCTTTTGGGACTTGAGGACTTAAGTTGACCATAAAGATTGAATAGGTGAAGACTTACTTCCCGGTAGAATGAGAGGAGATCTTATCGAGGTATATAAAAATTATGCATATAAAGTAAATACATACAGGCTTTTTCACAAGGTTGGGTGAGACTAAAATTAGAGGTTGTAAATTTAGGATGAAAGGTGAAATACTTAAGGGGAATTCTGAGGGGGAATGTATTTACACAGAGGGAGGTATGACTGTGGAATAGCTACCACCAGAAATTAGATGTGGGTTCAATTGTAAGAGTTAAGGATGAGAGTGGAGGGCCATGGTCTGGATGCTGTTAGATGGATGAAGCATAAGATCAGGTCAGCATGGAATAGGTGTGTCAAATGGTCTACTCCTATGCTGTAGCTCTCTATGACTCTAAATAATACTTACCTTGTGCAGTAATGTTTTAAGACCAGAAGACATAGGAGAAAAATAATGCTATTCAGCCCATAAGGTTTACTCAGCCATTTGATCACGAATGATCCACTTCCCTCCCTTCTTCCCGTAACCTCCTTTAAAACCCTCTCCAATGTCAGCACATCCTTTCTTAGACAAGGGGCCCAAGACTGCTCATAATATTCCAAGGGAGCCCCGCAGTGCCTTATAAAGCATGGGTATTACATCCTTGTTTTTGTATTCTAGTCTTCTCCAAATTAATGCAGACTTGCCCTCCTCAACACCAACTCAACTTGCAAGTTAGTCTTTACCAAGCCTGCATGAAGACTCCCAAGTCGAATTGCACCTCAGGTTTTTGAATTTTCTCCCCATTTGGAAAATCATCTACACTTTTGTTCCTTCTACTAATGAGCATAACCATACACATTATTCCATCTGCCACATCTTTGCCCATTTTCCTAATCTGCCTAAGTTCCTTTGTAGCCTGCCTGCTTCCTCAACACTATCTGCCCCTCCGCTTATCTTCGTATCATCTGCAAACGTGGCCACAAAGCCATCAATTCTGTAATCCAAGTCATTGACATAAAATTTGCAATGAAGTGGTCCCAACACTGACCCCAATGGAACACCACTAGTTACCGGTAGTCGATGAGGAAAGGCTCCATTTATTCCCACTCTTTGTTTCCTGCCAATCAGCCAATGCTCTATGCATGCTAGTATCTTTCCTGTAATACCATAGGCTCATATCTTACTTAGCAACCTCATGTGTGACACCTTGTCAAAGACATTCAGAAAATCCAAGTACACAACATCCATCAATTCTCCTTTGTCCTGCTTGGTATTTCCTTAAAGAACTCCAACAGATTTGCCAAAACAAGATTTTCCCTTGAGGAAACCATTCAGACTTTGGCCTATTTCACCATGTGCCTCCAAGTGCCCCAAAACCTCACACTTAACAATCGATTCCAACATCTTCCCAACCACTAATGTTAGGATAACTG
Source organism: Mobula hypostoma (assembly GCF_963921235.1). Taxonomy (NCBI): domain Eukaryota; kingdom Metazoa; phylum Chordata; class Chondrichthyes; order Myliobatiformes; family Myliobatidae; genus Mobula; species Mobula hypostoma. The sequence continues at coordinate 9,628,276 of NC_086103.1, forward strand.
GCCTCTAACTTCCCACTGCCTCTGTCCCTTCTTGAAGATTAGAGTGACATTTGCAATTTTCCAGTTCTCCAGAACCTTGCCAGAATTTAGTGATTCTTGAAAGATCGTCAATAATGCCTCCACAATCACTTCAGCTACCTCTTTCAGAATCCTGGGGCGTCGTACATCTGGTCTAGTTGACTTATTTACCATATGACCTTTCAACTTCCAAAAGACCTTCTTGCTAGTCATAGCAAATACACTCACTTCTGTCCCCTGACCCTCGCGAACATCCCATTATACTGCTAGTGTCTTCCACTGTGAACATTGATGGAAAATATTTATTCAGTTCATCTGCCATTTCCTTGACCCCACTACTACCTCTCCTCTTGACTTTCTTTTACTCTTTATATATCTGAAAAAGCATTTGAAATCCTCTTTGATATTATTGGCTGGCTTATCTTCATATTTTATCTTTTTCCCCCTTATTGCAATTTTAGTTGCCTTCTGTTAGTTTTTAACTTCCCACTAATTTTTGTTCTATTATATAACCTCGATTTTGCTTTTGCATATGTTGGCTTTGATTTCCCTTGTCATCCACGGTTGTGTCATCCTGCCTTTAGAATACTTTTTCTTTTTTGGAATATGCCTATCCTGTGATTCCGAATTGCTCCTAAATACTCCAGCCATTGCTGCTCTGCTGTCATCCCTGCTAGTGTCCCCTTGCAATCAATGTTGGCCAGTTCCTCTGCTATGCCTCTGTAATAATGTAATACTTCCTGAGAAAACTAAAGAAATTTGGCCTGCCCCCTAAAACCCTCGCTAATTTTTATAGATGCACCGTAGAAAGCATTCTTCTAGGGTGCATCACAACTTGTATGGAAGTTGTCCTGTCCAAGACCGGAAGAAGCTGCAGAAGATCGCGAACACAGCCCAGCACATCACACAAACCAATCTTCCATCCGTGGACTGACTTTACACCGCACGCTGTCGGAGCAGTGCTGCCAGGATAATCAAGGACACAACCCACCCAGCCAACACACTTTTCGTCCCTCTTTCCTCTGGGAGAAGGCCTAGGAGCTTGAAGACTTTTACGGCCAGATTTGGGAACAGCTTCTTTCCAACTGTGATAAGACTGTTGAACGGATCCTGACCCGGATCTGGGCCGTAACCTCCAAATATGCAGATCTGCCTCTCGTTTTTTTTTGCACTACCTTACTTTCCATTTTCTATTTTCTATTTATGATTTATAATTTAAATTTTTAATATTTACTATCGATTTGTACTCCAGGGAGCGGGAAGTGCAGAATCAAATATCGCTGTGATGATTGTACGTTCTAGTATCAATTGTTTGGTGACAATAAAGTATAAAGTATAATGATGAATTTGGCTTATGATCACTGCCTCCTAAGGGTTCCTTTACCTTAGACTCCCTAATCAAATCTGGTTCATTACACAACATGCAATCCAGAATAGCTGATCACCTAGTGGGCTCAACCACGAGCTTCTCTAAAAAGCTATCTTGTAGGCATTCTACAATTTCCCTCTGTTGCGATCCAAAATCAGCACCAACCTAATTTTTCCAATCTACATGCATATTAAAATCCCCCCATGGCTATCATAACATTCCCCTTTTGACATGCATTTTCTATCCCGCATTGTAATTGGTGGTCCACATCGTGGTTACTGTTCAGAGACCTGTATAACTCCAGTCAGGGTCTTTTTACCCTTGCAGTTCCTAAACTTTACCCACAATGATTCTATGTTTTCTGATCCTAAGCCACCTCTTTGTAACGATTTGATTTAACTTTTTACCAGCAGAGCCACACCACCCCCTCTGCCTACCTACTTGTCCTTCTGATACCATCTGCATCCTTGGATGTTAACTTCCTAACTAATTTTCTTTCAGACACAACTGAGTGATTTAGAGGCAACTATATTTAAAGCACTATTTTGAAAAGAGTGGGAAACAATTTGAAGCCCATTTTCTCAATGCATCCTCCTATCCTGAAGGCACAGTTGCTGGGGATGGAGTGAGGGGGTTGGATGGTTGTTGGAGAATGAAATGCATCCAATAATATGAAAATTGAATAACATACCACCAAAATCATGAAAGGTAGCCAAAGTGCTTGAAAGCAGCAGGCACTGTATATAATCATCATTGTTCTTATATTGGTGGTAAGTACACATCAGATTTATACAGCAAACTGCAGTCCTCAGTTAACTTTACATTAAGTTAAGGGAAAATATATTCAAAATTAAGCCCTGTTCCAAGTGTACCAGTGGCTACTTGGTGTCCTCTCACAGTACGCATTGTTTATCTGTGAAGTTCAGTAGCAAAGGACAACACTACATTTGTCAATGAGTTTACTCTGGCACTCACTCAAATATTCTCACTTGAATTGAATGCAAAGTTCAACCAGATTCCTGCCATTACAGTTTGTGTTTCATGCCGTTCATAGAGTTATAGAGTCAGAGAGTCATATTGCATAGAAAGAGGCCCTTTGATCCATTATTCCCATTCTGAACTTTTTCTCCATTTATAGTCAGGACATTTACCTGTGTAAGGATTGAATGCTTCTATGCCTTGTCTAAAGCATCTGTGAAAATGCCTCTTAAATATGGGAATTTTATCTGATTTTTCTATCAGCAGCAGAATTATGAAAACCAGACTGAAATAGAAACATAGCAGAATTACACTGACAAACAACAGGAATTCTGCAGATGCTGGAAATTCAAGCAACACACATCAAAGTTGCTGGTGAACGCAGCAGGCCAGGCAGCATCTATAGGAAGAGGCGCAGTTGACGTTTCAGGCCGAGACCCTTCGTCAGGACTCCTGACGAAGGGTCTCGGCCTGAAACGTCGACTGCGCCTCTTCCTATAGAATTACACTGAGTCAGTTCTATGCTTCTTGAATGAATCAAATAAAGAAACAAATGGCAAACTCCACCTCCTGCATCCAGGGCTATTATAGAGCATTCGGTCTCTCTAAGCTGTGCGGGTGCACGGCTGTGCAGTAACTGAAGTGCTCCAGTGTACATAGCTTTGTTGCCGCACAGCCAGAATTTTTTTTATATACTGTTAATATAATGTGCTACACAGTTTTCAGGCCATGTAAAAATTTCCTGCTCTGAGCAATGGTTCGTCTGTGCAGCAGTAAATAAAACAGAGAGCAATACCCTTTGACCAAACTATCACCATGAGAGACCTGAATGTCAAGATGGACAGACTAATGGCAGTGTTTATGGTATGTCAGTCTGTGACAGACTAATGTAAATAAATGGGCACCATGGAAGGGTAGTGTTTAGTGCAACACTATTACCGCTCAGGGCGTCGGAGTTTGGAGTTCAATTCCAGTGTCCTTTGTAAGGAGGCTGTGTGTCCTCCATGTGGAATGCACTGAAACACATAAACCCTTCATTCAATAGTAAAAAACCGGTATGTGTAGACTATGATGAAGAATTGACAACCCATAAGATCAACAAAATAAAGGACAAAGTTGCAACAATCTAGAAACACTGTTGGAAAGCCTGTTGCAGTTTATGGAAGAGAAACAAGAGATTATTCCTATTATATAGAACAGCAGAGAAACCAGATGAACCCTTAGAATCAGGTTTCATATCATTGGCATATGTCATGAAATCTGTTGCTATGCAGTGGCAGTACATTGGAATACATAATTTAAAAAACAGTAAATTACCGTAAGTAAATATATTATAATACAGTTAAATTAAATAAATAATGCAAAAGGAAAAAAAAAATGCAGAGAGTTCATGGACTCAACGTCCATTCAGAAATCTGATGGCAGATGGGAAGAAACTATTCCTGAAATCTTTAGGATGTGCCTTTAGTCTGCTGTAGCTCTTTCCTGATAGTAGGAATGAACTTCCATATGTTGATAGAAAACTCTTCGTACAACTCTCAACACTGGCTGTTTGATAGTCAGCTTGAGCATGTGTGGGAGGGTGAAGGGGGTGATATTGAGAATGACATGTATAGGTCAAATTTTGTAAATCTATGACTCTGGTTAATGAATAAATACCATTAGGTGAACTTGGAGGAGAAACATCTGGTAAAGCAAAAATTGATACTGCATTGAATGACAGTAAAACAATACAACAACAGAATGTTGTAGTAAGGCCAGTGATGTTGTGGGGATGGAACTGGACTCTCTGACGGTGGTGTCTGAAAAGAGGATGCTGTCCAAGTTGCATGCCATCTTGGACAATGTCTCCCATCCACTACATAATGTACTGGGCGGGCACAGGAGTACATTCAGCCAGAGACTCATCCCATTGAGATGCAACACAGAGCGTTATAGGAAGTCGTTCCTGCCTGTGGCCATCAAACTTTACAACTCCTCCCTTGGAGGGTCAGACACCCTGAGTCAATAGGCTGGTCCTGGACTTATTTCCTGGCATAATTTACATATTACTATTTAATTATTTGTGGTTTTATTACTATTTAATTATTTATGGTGCAACTGTAGTGAAAACCAATTTCCCCTGGGATCAATAAAGTATGACTATGATATGAGGTTACAGATGGTAAACAAAGAACTATTTATGAAATTACAAAACTGTTAAGTGGTAAATAACAGGCAATCATAAATTCATATAGATAAACAAGGGTATCTACTGACAACTGCAAGATCAAAAAATTCACAAAGAATTATTGAACAATTATTGATGAGGTTGTATAAGGCATTGGTGAGGCCGAATCTGGAGTATTGTGTTCAGTTTTGGTCACCAAATTACAGGAAGGATATAAATAAGGTTGAAAGAGTGTAGAGAAGGTTTACAAGGATGTTGCCAGGACTTGAGAAACTCAGTTACAGAAAAAGGTTGAATAGGTTAGGACTTTATTCCCTGGAGCGTAGAAGAATGAGGGGAGATTTGACAGAGGAATATAAAATTATGATGGGTATAGATCGAGTGAATGCAAGCAGGCTTTTTCCATTGAGGCAAGGGGAGAAAAAAACCCAGAGGACATGGGTTAAGGGTGAGGGGGGAAAAGTTTAAAGGGAACATTAGGGGGGGCTTCTTCACACAGAGAGTGGTGGGTGTATAGAATGAGCTGCCAGACGAGGTGGTAAATGCGGGTTCTTTTTTAACACTTAAGAATAAATTGGACAGATACATGGATGGGAGGTGTATGGAGGGATATGGTCAGTTTGCAGGTCAGTGGGACTAGGCAGAAAATGGTTCGGCACAGCCAAGAAGGGCCAAAAGGCCTGTTTCTGTGCTGTAGTTTCTATGGTTCTATGGTTAATGAATCGCATAAAATTACAGCAAATATATGGGAAATGGAAGATACTGATGTCAGCTAAGATAACTCTCCAAATCAAGAGATCCTTCAAGACAACGCCCCTAAAAAGAAACTGAACAAGATTTGTCAGAGCTACATACATTCAATTCTTCAGTGCAGAATTATGATATGTTCAACTTGTCTCCATTTCAGACAAAATGTCTCAGAAAATGACCCTGTATTGTTTGGCAGCAAAGCAATCTCAAGACTTATAAAGTGCAGGAGGTTTTGGACATGAGTGGGCCATGTGGCTGTAGATGGAAGCTAATTCTATTACCAGAATAGCAGTGTTGGACACCTAAAGACAGTGAAAATCAAATTACCTGAAAAGAACCAGGCAAAGAACCAGCCCTAACAACGTTGCTTTTCAGCTGGGAAAACCTTTAAAAGATTTGCCAGAAACAGAAAGGGGCAGAAGAGATTCATCATTGCCTTAAACTCCAGAGTCATATTGGTTAGCAAGTAAACAAAAACATGACTGAACCAAGAATGGTGCCCATTTTAAATGTAAATATCAGTCACTTAAGAAAGTGATGTGGTGAAATGTTTTTCTCACAGATGGTTGTGAATCTTTCAATCTTTCTTCTTCAAAAGACAGGGGATGTAGATTATAGGATTATTGTTGAGCCAGAAATTAATGGCTTCTTAATAGGCAAGAGGGTGAAAGGTTAATATGGATAAACAAGAACGTGGATTTGAGCATACAATCAAATGATCTATAAACGTATTGAATAGTAGGGTAGTTAGGATTACGGGCCTATTCCCGCTCCCAACAGTCATAAGACCAAATGTCAAATTTATTTATTTCACTGACCCAAACTAATCAAAAATCTAATGGAAGAAAGCAAATCCGATAGAATATGAGTCCTTAGATCAAAATGTTAAAAGCTTATGTCAAAAAGCCAAAGAAGAATGGTTAAACCACGAATGTGAGTAAATAGAAAGAATCCCTATCACTGATCCAAAAAGGTTACGTCAACAAATCAAGAATATCAGTGGTAAAAAGCTCCTCTGTTCTTCAGGTGGATGTTTGAAAGCAAAGGACGGTACCATTATCATGGAAAAAGATGAGATTTTGAACAGATGGACTGATATATTCAGGAATTGTTTGAAGACGATCGAGGCGACAAACCAGAAATTAAGAAAAACATTGAAGGTCCAAGTATTTTAAAATCTGAAGTTCATAATGCAATAAATAAGATGAAGAGAGGAAAGGCAGCAGGTCCTGATGAATTAGTAATAGAATACATTATCGCCCTTGAAGATTATGGAATTGAAAAACTTACTGATTTAATCAATGACATTTATGAGACTGGAATAGGACCGGAAGAGATGAAAAAATCAGTATTTATCACTCTTCTGAAGAAACCTCGAGCAATAGAATGTGAATTACATAGGACCATAAGTTTAATGAGTCATATCACCAAAGTACTTGAATTTTGATGACAAGAGCTAAAAGTAAGATACAAGCTGAAATATGTGAAGAACAATGTGGTTTTGTGAAAGACAAAGGTACAAGAAATGCAATATTGATGTTATGGATACCATCAGAACGAGCTATTCAAGTGCAAAAAGATGTGTTTGTTTTATCAACTACACAAAAGCATTTGATAAAGTGAAGCACAATAAGTTATCTGAAATATTACAGAAAACTCTAGATATAGATTCGAAAGACCTCCACCTAATCAAAAATCTGTACTGGGAACAAACTGCCGCCGTAAGAATAGGTGGAGAAGTGAGTCAGTTTACGAAAATCAAGAGAGGCATTAACCATATAACCATATATAACAATTACAGCACGGAAACAGGCCATCTCGGCCCTTCTAGTCCGTGACAAGGGTATGTTTGATCCCCTGATTTATTTAATGTGTACAGTGAAACAATATTACAAAAAATAAGAGACACCTTGGGAATCAAAGTTGGCGGTGAAAACATCAATAATTTCAGATATGCAGATGACACTGTGTTAATTGCAAGTACGGAGGAAGAACTGCAAAACTGAATTGATATAGTTGTTGAAGAAAGTGCAAAAATGGGTCTATCTATCAATTGCAAAGAGACAGAATGTGTGGTGAGATCCAAAAAGAAGGAGAGTCCTATCTGCAGGCTGAAAATAAATGGGGAAGACATTAAACAAGTACAGAACTTTTGCTACTTAGGAAGCTGGGTGACATCAGATGGCAGGTGCGACATGACATCAAAAGAAGAACAGGGATGGCAAAAGACACCTTTACGAGAATGAAGGGTATACTAACCAATACTAAACTAGGCATGACAACCCGCCTCAGAGAACTGAAATGTTACGTTTATCCAGTTGTGTTATATGGCTCAGAATGTTGGACAGTATCTAGTAACTTGAAGAAATGAATTGAAGCAGCAGAGATGTGGTTTTTGAGGAGGATGCAAAGAATATCATGGACGAAATGAATATCTAATGAGAATGTCATGAACAGAGCAAATACAAAAAGAGAAATAATGTATGAGATCATGAAAAGGCAACGTAACTTCTTTAGACATGGGATTAGGAAAGAGGAGTTAGAATGTACGGTAATTATGGGAAAGATTGAAGGGAAGAAAGCAAGAGGAAGACAAAGACAAATGATGATAGAGACAGCAGCCAGAGAACTGGAAATGAATACCAATGAACTGATCCACTTGACCTGAAACAGGAGTGTGTGGGCCATGGCAGTCAAAGCTCAAAGTGGGCACGGCACCTGATGATGATGATGACCCGGACTGTCCACCACAATGCAAAAATGAAGTGTAAACACAAGAGATTCTGCCAATGCTGAAAATCTTGAGCAAGACGCACAGAATGTGTCCCAATCAAGGGTCTCAGCCCAAAATGTCAACTGTTTATTCCCCCCATAGACGCTGTCTGACTTGCTGAGTTCCTCCAGTATTCTGTGCACGTTGCTAAAAATCACACGTGTAAACTTGTAATCCTTTTTTATACTTGGTTGTGTGTTATTAGCATCAGTGTCCAGGGCAGAATTTACTAACCTCCTCTAACTGCTCTGGGACTAACTAGACTACAAAACAATTTCAGAAAGCAATTATATGGGTGTGCATCAAGAGTCATATGAAGAGTTCTGATGGCTCTCTGGAGAAGAATTTCAGCTTTTCTTTCGAAAAGGATATTTATGAACTTAAATAGATTTTGGTAATACTTCAGTACTTTCATATTACTAATATCAGCACTTTTTTTTCCCTAATTTCTGGATTGATTGATTGATTTATTTATTTGATCTTCAGCTCTTTCTTTTTCTAAATTCTGCCTGCAGATTTTATAATCCAGGTATAATCCACATTTCTTGACTTTACTCAGTAACAAAAACACCACTATGTTGATTAATCTGAATGTAGTACAGCCTCTTATCACAACTGATCATAAAACAACCATTTTCTATACTTTAAAAGGAGAACAAAAGTTAAAAAGTTAATACTTGCAGAATCTACATTAAAAATATCCTGGGGATCTGCTCATTGTGTGGTACACTTCTTCAGTCATCTTGTTGCAATTTTATCCAATTATATTTGAGGCTAATTAATTCTTTTAACCCACCACAAGGGCCATGTGGTAAAAGTTTGAAGTAATCAGAAATTACCCCTTATTAGTGACAAAGTTTCAGAATTGAACTCAAATATCATTAAATCTCATTAACTGAGTAACATTTGTATTTTCTGATAACTCATTAAATTAACTAATCCCTCATGACCAAAAGCAGTTGAAATGAATTTCATCTGGAGGAAGTGGGTGCTGAATTAAATGAGCAGGTAAATAGCTCCATATGTGGGCTTGGAACAAACTGAAAAGGGACAAATGAGATGGTAAATATGTTAGGATATCACAATTTGATTAGGCTGACACAATTTGATCTAAAAATAGGGATACAAATTGCTTACTTTAAGTTTAGAATGGTTCCTTTGCATTTTATTTAATTTCCTTTTCTTCCATAAAGACTCATCTTTACTTCATCAGTAAGACATAAGATTTTGTTTTTGTTTATTTAGAGATACGGCACAATAACAGGCTTAATGAGCCTGTACTACCCAATTACAGCCATGTACCCAACTAATTTGCAAACTTCCATATGCCTTTAGGATGTGAGAGGAAACCAGAGCACCTGGAGGAAACCACACAGTCATGGGGAGAACATACAAACTCCTTACAGACTGCACTGGGAATTGGTGCTGTAAAGCGTTACACAAACTTTAATGCTACTTTGTTGTCCTTAAGTATCAAAGAATATTCTGGCCAAACAGTGCAAGTTTTTTGGAATCCAGCTGGTCTGTTAACCTTCCATATGATGGGTAGGGAATTGTGTAGTCTAGAAGGAGGAAAGACAGGCCTCCAGGGCCCAAGGCTGAGAAAGGCATTAGGTTATCTTGATAATCAAATTGATTTGACATGTATTCAGTACAATTAAAAATTATGCTTCTCTCCAAACTTGGTTGAACATTTTTTTATAGTTATCTGAACTTGAAGGCCAGTGAACCATTAATGTTCACTTAAGAAGTTACTCAGCACCATTTCAAAACTTCAAATCCATTACTATATCACTTGGTCATTCCTTTTCCAGTTATTATAGTTCTTAGATCCCATCCATTGTCTTCCTATCACCCAAGTTCTCACTGGCATCACTTCTTTGAGAACTACTTTAAACTGTTCTTGACCGAATCACCATGAACTGCATTCATAGCTACACTAAGGAACTGAATAAAGCCTTATACCTCAAAAGACAATGTGCATGAACTTTATGCATCAACTACAGCCCCACAGCTAAGGAACTGCAACATTAAAACCAGGGCCAACAGGCTATGAGACAGTTTCTTCCACCAGGTCATCTGACTGATTAATTCACGCTGATACAATTGTAATTGTATGCTATTTTGACTGTCCTGTTGTACATACTATTTACTACAAATTACTATAAATTGCACATTGCACATGCAGACAGAGATGTGACAAAAAGATTTTTACTCCTCATGTATTTGAAGGATGTAAGAAACAAATTAAATTCAATTCAAACCTGAATTTTCAATCCAAGTATTAAGTACAGAATAGAATGAGGGGAGTGCTGATAGAAATGTACGAGGGGCACAGATAGGGTAAATATTGAGAAATCTTTCTCTATAAGAGAATCATCTAAAAGTAGAAAGCATAGGTTTAAGATGAATAATGTTATTGGGAATTTACGGATTCTTCTTTTCACCCAGAGGGTGATTAAAATCTGTTTGAGAAGGTAGTGGAAGCAGGTATTTACAAAATTATGTGCGAGAGCACTTGAATCACCAAGGGATAAAAGGCTATGAACCATGTGGGATTAGAATAGATGAGTACTTGATGGTTGACAGGGACAAGGAAGGGTGAAGGCCTGTTTCTACTCCGTGTGACCCTGAAGTTCAAACTTCAAAGTAAATTTAGTAGCAAAGTATATATATGTCACCACATATAACCCTGAGATTAATTTCCTTGTGGGTATCACAAGGTTGAAATCTGTTCAATATAGTTAGATTAGATTAGATTATGAGGACACTCAGTCCTCGTTTATTGTCATTTAGTAAAGCATGCATAAAGAAATGATACAATGCTCCTCCAGCATGATATCACAGAAACACAAGACAGACCAAGACTAAAACTGACAAAAACCACATAATTATAAACATATAGTTACAACAGTGCAAAGCAATACCGTAGTTATAAATAATTGTTAAAATAATTTTTTAAAAGTTTAATAATTTATTTAATCTGAATATCATTTCATATTGAGAAACAAAAGGAAGATTTCTTTAAAACATGCAAACGTATTTAGTTGAAAATTCTGAGAATCTGAGTGTAAGGAATTATTTTATAGTGTTGGGCACTAAATCTGCCATTGACTTGTAAGGGCTTGCATTCAACTTTTCAGCATGTGATTGCTCATGTCTGCCAGAATACCTGGGGAAGTGACCAATGCATGAACAGTACCACTTTTACCACATATAACATTGAGATTAATTTCCTCAATAAATCCATAATAGAACAATAACCATAATAGAATCAACGAAACACCACACCAACTAGGTGTTCAAGCAGTGTGCAAAAGACAAAAAAAACTGTGCAAATACAAAAAGAAAGAAAGAATAATAAATAAATAAGCTATATAAATAAATAAATAACATGAGATGAAGAGTACATGAAAGGTTGTGCGAACATTTTCGTGACAGGGCAGAGGAAGTTGAGTGAAGTTATCCCCTTTAGTTCAAGAGCCTGATGATTGAGGGGTAATAACTGTTCCTGAACATGGTGGTGTGAGTCCTGAGGCTCCCATATCTCCTTCCTGATAGCAGGAGCAAGAAAAGCCCATGTCCTGGGCGGTGGGTATCCCTAATGATGGATGCTGCTTTCCTGCAACAATGCTCTGTGTAGATGTGCTTAACAGTGGGAAGGGCATTACCCATGATGTATCCACACTTTTTGTAAGATTTTCCTAAAAGGTGTGAGATGGTTGGTTAATAAGCAACTGTAAATTTTCTCTGGTCTGTAGATTGGGTGGTGGGTGAATCTGTAATCCTATTGTTTGGAAATTCCAATGGTTTGAATCATCCAGTTCCAATGATCCGCCTCCCTGGATCCCTTGTTCATTCATAAATCAGACCCCCGTTGCCTGCATTCCCTCCAAAATCACTGCTTCTCTGTTTCCTGTGCTCTCTTTAAACCTTTTGTTAATTTTAAATCACTATGCCACTGTGTAAGAACCAAAAGTAAATGAATTAAAATCATGTTGGGGTATTAACAGTTGTCCAGAAAAATCTACCAGCCAGGCACCACCCAAGTCCCAAAGGTACCTGGTTATCAGAGGGAAAATTGTGGGAAATGCAACTGCTCTATGAGCCAGTATAGACGTGACTGACTAAAATAATTTCTTTATCTGTCAATGAAACATGAAAATATTGAATATTATGAAGAATTGTGAACAAAGTTTTGGAACTGGTGGTGTTATTCTTCTTTGAATTAATTGCAAAAGCAACGGTGACAATATAATGGAAGTTGTATGAAGCACCAAGTTCTCTTATAACACTTGATGTCTAGATTTATAAAGCATGACAGAGTAAAATAATAGTATTTGCATCAGAACACTTCTTTCAGCACTCACATCAATACAGGTGACAGAGATGGCAAAACCCTTGTCTCAGTGCTGCACTTCATGAAATGGTACAAGAAATTCTGAAGACATAGTTGCTATGGCAACTGGTAAGGTTGTGTGAACTATTACCTAAAGGATGCAAATCCCTTAGGTCCTTCTCAATACAATACACCCACTCTTAATAACATTCTGTCAGCAGTGGCATGATTTATTTCCAGCGGTATTTTCTGTAGATTTAACAAAATCAAGAATGTTCTAGTCTTATTGTTAGGCATTTCGAAGCGTGAAATTTCACAGCAAATCCACATTTAGTGACTTTTTAAAAAATCATGCAAGATTTTTATTCCCTTTCTGAGAAATGGCACCATCCTTCATTTGGCTGCATCATTTTTGGCTAAATTCCCTCCTTCCTTTAGTCCTGTAATTTTTGGCTTAAGTTCCCCAGGCATTTACAGCCAATCTTATACTTTGTCAAAGTTTATATCAGGAGAACAGCAATGAATATAGATACCAGGTGCAGTAGCACCAGAGATTTGAGAATATGTCCGTAAAAATGCTTTACAATTTTTTTGCTATTATATTTTTCATGCTTTCGAAAAATGGAATAGAATTTCAATTTTGCTCACTTCTGCAAAACAGACGATTTGGCTGTATTCACACGGAGGACCTTCAACCTGAAATATTAGCTCTGTTTCTCTTTTCACAGACTTGCTGAGTGTCACCAATATTTTCTATTTTGATTTAGCAGCATATGCCGGTTGTAATTTGCTACTGAAATTTGTTTCCATTTGAGTACAATTTGCTACCATTATTGTACTGTATGTAACTGAGAATGAAGTTTGACCTCGATGTCAGTGAATATAAATAAGAATTTCTTCAATCCTTGGAGTATATTCAATTTTGATTTAATTATAATTTATCCTAATATATATTTACTCAGAAATATTAAGTAATTTATAAAGCATTACAGTGCCTCATGAGTGTTTTGGAACTGTCATAAAGATTATTTTTCAGTTACAAAAAGAGTAACATAATAAAGATACCTTAGTAAAATAAACAAAGTTCTGAAGGAATTCAGAAGATCAGGTAGCATCTATGGAAAGGAATGAAGTGTCGACGTTGCAGGCTGATGAAGTGTTGCGGCCCAAAATGTTGACTATTCCTTTCCGTAGATGCTACCTGACCTGCTGAGCCATTTTGAGTGGGTTACTCTGGATTTCCAGCATCTGCAAAACCTCTAGTGTTTAAAATACATTTTCTTTATAGTGAGACAGCAAACTCGAATTTTGTAATAGCGATCTCAGTACTTGATAGGTTTATTGAGATTGTCATAGCCGGGGGAGTGGGGTGGTTAGTTGAGATAACCTCCCACTACCTATTAAATGCTCGCAATAGCGTGCATCTCAAATTCCCTCTGACAACCAAGTCCACCATATCTTGGCATTCACAGTGGCTTAGTTATTAAGCCCGACGAAATGGTTTTTACTGACAAGAGTAGGGGCAAAGGTGGGTTACTGGTGCCTTAAAATAAATCACTTCGGGAAGATGGTGCTAGTTAGTCATGGTTGGCAGCTCTTCCAGGAGAAAGAAAAATCTGATCTCAAACCTCCATTGCCTTGTGGTCATATCAACTCATGGGGAAGGCTTTGGGAGTAAATTCCAAGGAAAAATCCAGAGCTGGAGTCCCTAAGGCAGTTCTATTCTGACTGGCAACTCCTGTGATGCTGCTAGTGCAACGCTGTATTGGTCTCTGTTGTTCGTTTGGATTCACCGGCTGTGTGGAGATGTTGAGCCTGCAACATGAGCAACAGCTTGCTTTCCACGTCATACTGCCCTGGCTTGCATATCTAGAGAGGGAGAACACAACATGCATGGTTGACCCCAACCAATGGAGGCTTGAAGTACTTCATACTGTCACAGATTACCTTTCACAGATAGACTTGTGTTTCTAGGCTGGCGAATGAACCTCTGGCAGAGCAGAAGCTGGAATGGCAATAGAAGCCATCCCTTAGATCCAGCTGTTCCCAACTTTTTTTATGCCATGTTTCAGTGCCATAAAGCAGGGGATTTGTGGACCCCAGATTGGAAACCCCTTCCTTGATGGTATCTTCACTCACGTTCTGTAACCAATGAGCACACAACCATTTGAAACAGAAGCGTGTTTAGTATTGGTAAACTGGGCTCACCAATACTAAATAAGCTTATAGTCTAAATGGTGGTTACAAACAAATGGCATATCTGCTGTTCAGTCATTGGCTCTTTGTCTGGTAAACAAACAGCCTTTTCTGTCACTTGATCACAAGTCAAAAGTGATATGAGCAGTCAGGCCATTCAGCCCATTGAATCTGCTCCAGCATTCCATCATGGCTAATTTATTATCCCTTTCAATCCCATTCTCCTGCCTTCTCCCTGTAAGTTTTGATGCCTGAGTAATCAAGAACTGATCAACCTCTGCTTTAAATATACTCAATGACTTGGTGTCCATAGCTGTCAGTGAAATGAATTGCTGATTCTCAATTCTCTGGCTAAATAAACTTATCCTAATCTCTGTTGTAAATGGATGCCTCTATTCTGAGACTGTGCCCACTGGTCCTAGACTCATTCACTACAGGAAACATCTTCCCCACATCCACTCCATCTGGGTCTTTCAATATTCGATAAGTTTCAATGAGATCTCCTTCCATTCTTCTAAACTTCAGTGAATACAGGCCAAAAGCCATCAAATGTTCTTCATATGTTAACTCTTTCATTCCCAGATCATTCTCCTGAACCTTTTCTGGATGCTCCCTAATGCCAGCACATTCTTTCTTCAATAAGGGGACCAAAATTGCTCACAATAGTCCAGATGATGCCTCGACAGTGCCTTATGAAGCCTCAGTGTTACATCATTGCTCTTATTTCAGTCCTCTTGAAACAAATGCTAACATTGCATTTTCTTTCCTTACCACTGATTCAACCTAGAAATTAACCTTTAGGGAATCCTTGCATATTTGATTTTCTAAATTTTCTCCCTGTTTAGAATCCTTTATCCTTTCTTTAGATTATTCCTTCATCTCTGGGGTGTCTCTATCCTGCACCTTCTAAATTTCCCCCAGAAATGCCAGCCATTTGTGCTCTGTTATCACGTGCTATCGTCTCTTGCTATCTACTTTGACCAGCTCCTCTCTCATTCTCCTCTAATTCCCCTTACTCCACTGTAATACTGATACATCCGACTTTATCCTCTCCCTCTCAAAATGCAAGATGAATTCTGTCATATTGTGATCACTGTTTCCAAAGGGTTTCTTTACCTTATGCTCTCTAATCCAGTCTGGGTCATTACACAACACTCAGCCCAGAATGGCAACCACAAGCTCCTCTAAAGAGCCACATCATAGGCATTCTACAATTTCCCTTCGCTGGGACCCAGCAGAAACCTGATTTTCCCAACCTACCTGCATACTGAAATCTCCCATCATGGTATGAAAATGGCCGCGAAGAATTTGGGTGGAACTTCTGGAGGTAAGAAGGAGCAGGAATTTCTACACAGCAAAACAAAAATAGGGCAGCTGTCGGCAGAAGGTCCTTTGCTAATGAGTCCCTTCACTTTGCTTATCAATGTTGACTCTGGCAGCTGATAGAAACCAGCTTACTCATCTGTCTACCATCATACTCTATCATTGACAAGCTAAGAATATTGCATAATTAGGAGGCCATCATAAACGAAGTGACTGCAGATGAATTTCCCCTAATATTCCTCAGTGATACACTCTCCCATAAAAGACCATGAGGATCGCTATCCTTGGATGTCTGGTATGTGTGCATGAGTGGTTCAGAGATAAGAGAAGGAATAGTTTGAGATTAAGGAGTGAAATGGAATGTGGAGGGATATGGTAGCATAATGGTCAAATTACTTGACCTTTGGCAGATGTGAAGTACAAACGTTTGTATAAATTCACATAACGAAATAAACCTGGCCATTATCAATGTTGACCAGAAGATGAATGAAATATTGGAAAAATATAACTGTTTCCTCACTTTGCTAAGGGAAAGAAATGTGTTACTTAATGGTAATGAGTGAATGACTCCAAAGCCTCTGCAATTGTAATTCATAATTAGTATTACACAAGGCAGAATAAATCAGCACAACTCAATGCTCCAGGTATAGCGGGAGAAGGAAGCTGTATTATTGGCAAGGAAGTCATGTTATAAAAAGGCAGCTAGGTAAAGTGTTAAAGTTAGTAATCTATATTCCATTTTTTAAATATAGAACATAGAATAGTACAGCACAGTACAGGCCCTTCGGCCCACAATGTTTTGCCGACCCTCAGACCCTACCTCCCATATAACCCCCCACCTTAAATTCCTCCCTATACCTGTCTAGTAATCTCTTAAACTTCACTGATGTATCTGCCTCCACCACTGACTCAGTCAGTGCATTCCACGCACCAACCACTCTCTGAGTAAAAAACCTTCCTCTAATATCCCCCTTGAACTTCCCACCCCTTACTTAAAACCATGTCCTCTTGTATTGAGCAGTGGTGCCCTGGGGACTACCCTGGGGACCAGCCCTGCTGGCTATCCGCTCTATCTATTCCTCTTATTATCTTGTACACCTCTATCATGTCTCCTCTCATCCTTCTTCTCTCCAAAGAGTACAGCCCTAGCTCCCTTAATCTCTGATCGTAATGCATACTCTCTAAACCAGGCAGCATCCTGGTAAATCTCCTCTGTACCCTTTCCAATGCTTCCACATCCTTCCTATAGTGAGGTGACCAGAACTGGACACAGTACTCCAAGTGTGGCCTAACCAACCTGAAATATGTTTTCTTATTCACTTGCTCTTACAAAGTGATTCATACTTCAAATCAGGATTCTGATTGGGATAGAGCTATGTAGTTCCATCTTATTAATATCTCACATTAATAGTTAATCTTTTACCCAAGTCCACACTTTGTGCTATTTCATCTCAAAGAAACTTACAAGTAGTTATTTCTATTCTTTTACCCAAATTTTCTCTTTGGCATTGCCTCTACACGTGTGAATGGACAGTGTTTGACCACCAAACACTATCTATTGACACATGATATTTACTTGAAACATTACTTTTCATTAGGTATATGAATTTTGTCTTGCTGTTCAGATTTGAATTGTGAACATGTTATAACTACTGCAAGTATAAAGAAAAGCACCTTATCTTGCACCTAGGCTTGTTGCAGCTTTCTGGACTCAATACTGACTTCTGCAATTTAAGGCAATTCGATTTTCCTGTCTATATCCATCTGAGCCATGGCCAGGTTGTTTGATTTTCTTTTCTGTGGCTGTGGAGATGTCAAGCTTGACCTGCCAGGCTTGTCTTCCAGTTGTTCAATTTGCAAATTATACATTGATTTTTTTTTGTTTGTTTATTTCAGGATACAGCACAGCAATAGGCCCTTTGGATTAATCAGTCTGTGTCACCCAATTACACCCAAGTGACCAATTAATTCACGATTCTGTATGACTTTGGAATGTGGGAGGAAACCAAAGCACCCAATGAAACCCATGTGGCGCAATGAAATTGTATAAAATCCTTACAGACAGGGTGTGAATGAACACGAATCACTGATGCTTTCCTTTTTTCTTAATTCTCACTCTCTGGAAGCTCCCATTCATTCATCAGGCAGGTAAACTTTGTTTTTCCTAGTTTAACTCTGTCAGAGGCATCCCCCTTGCCACACTTTCTCTAACTTAAAAAGCTTCTCTTGTCTCCTCCCCAGTTCTGAGTGTGTTCAACCTGAAATTCTAACTCTTTTACCTCCCAGAGATGTGGACTGAAATGCAGATTATTTTCAGTATTTTTCTGTCAGAAAACCAGCGTTTGCACTTTTTTTCTGATGCTCAAGAACATGCAATTGCATTCATTCTCTCATTTCATATTATGGAGGAATCTAGAATTATTGCAATGTTCACACTGCTCCTGTTCCTCCTGCAGGGACTATTGGTTCATTTGTAGTTGGCTTATTATGATCACATGCACAGTGAAAAGTTCATTTGCATGCCATCCAGACAGATCGTGCCATACATAAGAACATTGATGTAGTACAAAATCAAAACAATAAGAGAATGCAGAAATATATTTTATTTGAATCAACACCCCCATTCCAATAACTATTATTGTGTGCAGAACAGCTATGATCTTCAACAAATGTTTTAGTGAGATTTTGACAGTCAGTGTGGTACACAGCCTTCAGTTTTACAAAGCAGGCTTTCATGGATTTGTTAGTCATGCTGGCAAGATGAAACTATTTCTTTTCCAAACTGTAGCAGGCCGTGTTAGAAGATCTGACAGGCAAGAAGCAGCACTGTAGCCCAAGTGCATTGCATGCGATCTGCAGCCGATGTAAGTTCTCTGACAGCCCTTTTTATATATTTCTGCAGCACTCTTGCGTCACTGGCAGACTGGTGATCTCTCTCTTCCATGAGGTTGTCACAAAATTTGAGGACTAATCGCCCCTTCCTTATTTTTCTGCACTTATTAGGTGACTCCTACCATTATTTCTTACTGCTCTAGGGCAGTTCGGTAAAATCACCTCATACATTAGAACAATCCTAGATTTTTTTGTACTTTTATGAGAATTCTAAGCAAGCTAATACAAATCTGATTTCAAGAAAACACAATTGTAGTTTCCTTGGGTCTTCAGGGTAAATCAGGACTTGATATCAAAGATAAACGAGAATAATAAGAGAATTGCAGGCAAAGAATATTTTCAATATATTTTTTTAATTTTACTTTGAAACTGACTTATTGCTATCATTATTAAGACCATAGTAGATAGAAGTTATTTGGTGGCATCTTGAAATGATAAAACTTGTTATGTGACCCAGAGCTTTGCTGAGCCCTGTGAGCAATTTCCTTTGTCTGGCGGTATGCTGGTTCTATCTGTCACAGCAGGATTAAATTCTGGTTACTGCTTTTATTTATACAAAGCAACTATAGTTGCTGGTAAATTTGAACCCATGCAGTTCAAGTAATTTTAAACATGGTTTCCAAATTTTCCAACATTCATACTGTCATTGAGTTTACAATACTGAAAAGGCCATTCAGCCCAGCATGTGCATGCTAATCTTTTGTTCATCTGCCCATATTCAATCTGATTGCATTAGGTCCATATCCTTCTATGTAATGCTTTTTCGTGTCTGCTAAATGTCTCTTAAATAAAGTCATTTTACATCACTCTATCACAGCCTCTGGCTGCAAGTTCCAAATGTCAAATGCATTCAGTATGGAAAAAAAATCCTTAAAATCCCAAACACAAGAGATTTGTCAGATGCTGGAAATCGAGCCTAACACGCACATGAAATGCTGATCAGGCCGCAT
This sequence comes from Mobula hypostoma, assembly GCF_963921235.1. Taxonomy (NCBI): domain Eukaryota; kingdom Metazoa; phylum Chordata; class Chondrichthyes; order Myliobatiformes; family Myliobatidae; genus Mobula; species Mobula hypostoma. The sequence continues at coordinate 9,648,034 of NC_086103.1, forward strand.
CACTGCTGACAAGAAAGGAAGAGCCAATGTTTCGGGCTGACAAGTCAGGGCTGCAAAAGAAGGGAAAGAAGCCAGAATAAGTAGTTGAGTGGTGGGTATGGGGAGGTAGGGGAAGGACCACAAGGTAGAATATGATAGGTGAAGCCAGGTGATGGGGAAGGGTAGGAAGGTGGGAGGGAAGGGGATTGAAATGAGAAGCTGGGAGGTGATAAGTAGAAAAGGTAAAGGGCTGAAGAAGAAGGAACCTGAGAAGAGAGTGGACCATGGGAGAAAGGAAAGGAGAAAATCCCCTTCTTAAAATCCCCTTACTTTCAACCTTCAACCTATGCCCCACCCCTGAGAAAATTATTCTATCTTTCCTGTCAATACTTCTTTTAACTTGCCTCCATCAGGTCACCATTTCGTCTTCAACTCTTCAGGAATGGTTGTCAGACATTATCTCTGATGCAGTCTGATTCAGTACAATGCCCTTTAAAGCCAGCTTGTTAAAGCGAGCAATGCATCATAACTTATTAGTATTTAAGTTAATATTGTTAATTGAATTGGCTTCCTCTGCCCCTGCAGCTGTGTGCTAAATGTGCAACTGCGATGTTTGCTGTCGACTTTCATGCATGCATACTTTGTACGAATCTTAATTCATGTTGTCTTTCATTTAGTTGCAGCATTCTCACCTCGGGATCAGATTGATATTAATTCAATGCTATTCGAGAGATTTGAGCACATAATCTGGACTGACAACTCATAAAACTGGGAGGGAAATTAAGGCAGCCATTTATTGGATCCAAGTTTAAATGCATCCTTCTCTGACAGACATAAATGGTGCCAAGGGACTGTTCAGAAAATGATTAAAAAAAATTCTCACAATTCTCATTGACAGCTCTGGAAAAAAAAACATCTTGTTATTTATCATCTTGCTCACTTCTGATTAGCTGCACATTGACTGAAGGCTCCATTTCATAACAATATAACATATTCACTGTAGTTACCTCCTAAAAGTAGCCATTGATTGTTTGTTTGTGGTCTTCTGCTACTGTACCCATCCACTTCGAACTGTTGTGCGTTGAGAGTTGTTTGGTCAGTTTGAAAGCCGGCCCAGATAGACTGAAAGGACAGGGTGTTGGGATCCAGGACAAGAGCTGATTTTGCTCGTTCTCCTCATTGGTCGCTCCTCTCCCCATGCCGCTGAGGCTATGAAGACTGCCCCGGCAGCTGTGCTCCATGCCTGCTAATATAATGAACTGATAAGGGAGGCTTTGGGCCTATTTTGGGTTGCTCCTATGTTCGGAGTTGAGGACTGAATTTTGATTTGTAATGTTCGCTTCAATTGTTTTCATTTGTATTTATTTCTTTACCCTACACATCGAGGGTTGATCTTTCAAGTTTTTTTTTAACTGGGCTCTTTTAGGTTTCGTGCTTTGTGGCTACCTGTGAGTAAGCAAATCTCAACATTGTATAATTTATACATTCTTTTATAATAAATGCAATTGAATCTTCTTCACACCACTGTTGTAACGCATGGTTATACTGTCACCTTCCTGTCAGCTTGAACTAGTCTAGCCATTCTCCTCTGACTTCTCTCATTAGCAAGGCATTTTTGCCCACAGAACTGCATGCAGCTCCCTGGATTTTTCATGTACATACCCTGTAAACTCTAGAGACTAATGTATGTGAAAATCCCAGGAGATAAGCAGTTTCTGAGGTACTCAAACCATCCCATCTGGCATCAACAATCATTTCATGGTCAAAGTCACTTAGATCACATTTTTTCCCAATTCTGACATTTGGTCTGAACAACAACTGAATATCTGAATATGCAATGAATTGCTCCCACATGATTGGCTGATTAAGTATTTGCATTAACAAGCAGATGTACGGGCATACCTAATAATTTGGCCACTCTGTACATTCTAAAATATTGGGCAATGTTTTAATTTGGAGTTATACAAATGATCCTTATGCAAATAATCCAGTAGCAAGCAGGATATCAGAATTTCAGTTGTTGATTAGAATTTTCTCAACTCACTAATTACATTATTATTGTAATAGGGGAATCCCAGTCAACTGTTTCATGAGAATTATGACAATATGAAAGTTAATTTCAGAGAACATTTACCTCTGAGAAGGGGGCTGGGGAATTAAGAAAGGATTATGCTGATATTCTGAAGTATGTCAGTCTCAGGAAGGTGGAAATGTAAGATCTATTAGCATACATTACAATGGATAAATTCCCAAGTTGTGATGAGATCTATGCTAGCAAGATTGCTGGGGCTTCAGAAAATAATTTTACATCTGTTTGAAACATTTTAGAGGTAACAGAATATGGGAGGATAACAAATCTCAAAACTTAGTAGGGATAAGCCTGGTTACCACAGGCTGAGGAGTCTCACTCAATCAAATGTCTGAATTTCAATCTCGAAGTTGCACATGGTGACATATATGTACTATAATAAATTTACTTAGAATTGGCTTTGAGTATATTCTTGAATCAACAGTCTTTCTATCTGTTGTTTGGATATTATTAGATCATAAACCATAAGACATATTTTATGAGCAAAATTGGGCCATTCGTACATTGAGTCTGAACCATCAAATGCCTCCTGTTAATCAGCTAATCTATTCATGATAATATCTTTCCTGTAATACCATGGGCTCTTCTCTTGTTAAGCAGCCTCATGAGCACACCTTCTCAAAGGCCTTCTGAAAATTAACAACGTCCACTGACCTTCCTTTGTCAGTCCTGCCTCTTACTTCCTCAAAGAATTCCAATAAATTTGTCAGGTAAGATTTCCCCTTAAGGAAATCATGGGAACTGTGGCCTATTTTATCGTGTGCCTTCAAGTATCCCAAAACCTCACACTTAAGAATGGACTCCAACATCTTCCCAACACTAAAGTCAGGCTAAGTGGCCTATAAATTCCTTTCTTCTGCCTCCATCCCTTCTTAAAGAGTGGAGTGACATTTACATTTTTCAGTCCTCCGGAACCACTCCAGAATCTTGTGATTCTTAAAAGATCTATCTCTTTAGCTACCTCTTTCAGAAGCCTGTGATGTAGTCCATCTGGACCTGGTTATTTATCTACCTTCAGATATTTTAGCTTCCCAAGCGTCTTCTCCTTAGAAAAAGCAACTACACTCACTTCTGCCCCCTGGCACTCTCAAACTTCTGTCATACTGCTCGTGTCTTCCACGGTGAAGACTGATGCAAAATACTTATTAAGGTTGTCCTCCATTTCTTTGTCCCCCATTACTACCTCCCCAGGATCATTTCCCAGTGATCCAGTATCCAACCTCACCTCTCTTTTACTCTTTGTATATCTGAAACCGCTGTTGGTATCCACTTTTATATTATTGGCTAGCTTACTCTCATTGCCGAAGATTCTGATGAGCAGGATTTGTGTTTGTTTGAAAAGGCAGGGACTTCAGAAGGAGACATTGTTCGATGCATCAGAAAAACATTTCTCACAAATATAGTCACAAGAGTTTTCCAAGGAAATGGATCCTTCAAACCAACTAAGCTGATGGTGATGCCTCTCAGTGACAATCACATTTGCCTATAGAACATAGAAAACCTACAGTATAATACAGGCCCTTCAGTCCACAATGCTGTGCCAAACATGTGTTTACCTTAGAAATTACCAAGGATTACCCACAGCCCTCTATTTTTCTAAGCTCCATGCACCAATCCAGGAGTCTCTTAAAAGACCCTATCATTATCGCCTCCACCATCATCGCCGGAAGCCCATTCCATGCTCTCACCCCTCTCTGCGGAAAAAACTTACCCCTGACACCTCCTCTGTACCTACTTCCAAGAACCTTAAAACTGTGCCCTCTCATGCTAGCCATTTCAGCCCTGGGAAAAAGCCTCTGGCTATCCGCACGATCAATGCCTCTCATCATCTCGTACACCTCTCTCAGGTCACCTCTTGTCCTCTGTCGCTCCAAGGAGAAAAGACCGAGTTCACTCAACCTATTCTTATAACATATGCTCCCCAAACCAGGAAAAATCCTTGTAAATCTCCTCTGCACCCTTTCTATGGTTTCCACGTCCTTCCTGTAGGAGGTGACCAGAACTGAGCACAGTACTCCAAGTGGGTCCTAGACAGCTGCAACATTAACTCTCAGCTCTTAAACTCAACCCCACGATTGATGAAGGCCAATGCACCTTAATCCTTCTTAACTAGAGTCAACCTGCACAGCAGCTTTGAGTGTCCTATGGGCTTGGACCCCAAGATCCCTCTGATCCTCCGCAGTGCCAAGAGTCTTACCATTAATACCATATTCTGCCATCATATTTGACCTACCAAAATGAACCACCTCACACCTATCTGGGTTGAACCCCATCTGCCACTTCTCAGCCCAGCTTTGCATCTTATCAATGACCCTCTGTAACCTTTGACAGCCCTCCACACTATCCACAATACCTCCAACCTTTGTGTCATCAGCAAACTTACTAACCCATCCCTCCACTTCCTCATCCAGGTCATTTATAAAATTCACGAAGAGTAGGGGTCTCAGAACAGATCCCTGAGGCACACCACTAGTCACCGATCTCCATGCAGAATATGACCCGTCTACAGCAGACGCCGTGGCACGGCAGCAATGACCTTTTGGATCTGGTGTTACTTTAATTTAATTTTTTAGTTTAATTTTAAGGCATAGTTTTTGATTAGACCATAAGACCATAAGACAAAGGAGCAGAAGTCGGCCATTTGGCCCATCAAGTCTGCTCCGCCATTTTATCATGAGCTGATCCATTCTCCCATTTAGTCCCACTCACCCGCCTTCTCACCATAACCTTTGATGCCCTGGCTACTCAGATACCTATCAATCTCTGCCTTAAATACACCCAATGACTTGGCCTCCACTGCTGCCCGTGGCAACAAATTCCATAGATTCACCACCCTCTGGCTAAAAAAATTTCTTCGCATTTCTGTTCTGAATGGGCACCCTTCAATCCTTAAGTCATGCCCTCTTAGGGCACATGGATAACAGAGCAACTATCTACCATCACCAGATACTGCTACAATATAGAGATCGCCCAAAAGCAAACCTTCATGAAGAACTGCTGGTTAAATTGCGCGACCTCGGCTTGCTGAGGGAATCGGGCCCGCAGTCATCGGAGTCGCCTGATGCCGGTGGCCGGAGGTGGGGACTTCGTAAGCGATGTGCAAGGAAGCGGAAGCGAGGCAAGCGGGCAGGAGTCCGTGCCAGGCAAAAAACAAACCCTAGCCGACCGGCTCTCCCGTCCATTCTGCTCTCCAGTGTCCGCTCCCTGGACAATAAATTGGACTACATCCGACTCCAACGAAATACTCGGTGGGAGTACAGAGTCTGCTGTGCGTATGTTTTCACGGAAACGTGACTCATCGACGGAATCCCGGATGCCGCCATTCAGCTGGATGGGCTTGTCCTGTTTCGAGCAGACAAAGATCCAGCTCTTTCCCGTAAGACTCGCAGTGATGGCTTGTGTGTTTACATCAATACGGAATAGTGCAAGAACTTTGTGCTGGTTTCAAGATACTGCTCATCGCTAGTGGAGTTTGTGACCGTTAGATGCAGACCATTTTATTTACCACGGGAATTCACCACTTTCCTTATAGTCGCTGTGTACATTCCCCCCAGCGCTAATGCTAAGGAGGTGCTCTGTGAACTGTATGGGGCTATTAGCGAACTGCGGAACGCACATCCTGGTGGACTGTTTATTGTCGCCAGAGATTTTAACCATGCAAACCTTAAGTCAGTGCTCCCCAAATTCCATCAATAAGTGGACTTTGCAGCGAGAGGGGCGAACGCGTTGGACCTTGTTTATACAAACATTCCCGACACGTACTGGGCGAATCCCCGCCCCCACCTTGGTTACACAGACCACATCTTTGTTATGCTAATCCCAGCATACAGGCCGCTCGTCAGACGCTCCAGACCAGTTCAGAAGCAGGTGAAAACCTGGCCAGCAGGAGCCATCTCTGCTCTTCAAGACTGCTTTGAGCACACTGACTGACAGATGTTCAGGGAGGCTGCAGCCGATGGCGACTCTGCCAACTTCGAGGAGTACACGGCATCAGTGACTAGCTACATCAGCAAGTGCATCGATGTGTGATCAATGGTCTTGATCACTGTGTCCAAGACCATCAATACACGTGCTAACCAGAAGCCATGGATGACCACGGAGGTGCATGCGCTGCTGAGGACCCATGACTCCACCTTCAGAGCAGGTGACAAGGCAGCCCTAACAACAGCGAGGGCCAGTCCATCCCGGGCCATCAGAGAGGCAAAGCGTGCACACACCTAGCGAATCCATAGCCATTTCCAGGACAGCGGCGACACGCGGCGCATGTGGAAGGGCATTCAGGACATCACCAACTACAAGACAACACCACCTGTCTGTGCTGGTGATGCCTCCCTCCCAGATGCGTTGAATAACTTCTACGCTCGGTTTGAGGCGGATAATAATGTGGCAGCGAGGAAGACCACCCCTCCTCCAAATGACCAGGTGCTGTGTCTTTCCATGGCCGATGTGAGGAGAACCCTGTGCATGATCAACCCACAGAAGGCTGCTGGACCAGACGATATTCCTGGCAGAGTGCTTAGAGGATGTGCAGACCAGTCAGCTGAGATTCTCACTGACATCATCACCATCTCCCTGAGCAACACAGTCGTTCCTACGTGCTTCAAGGCCGCCACCATCGTCCCAGTGCCGAAGAAGTCTTCAGTGTCCTGCCTCAACGACTACCGTCCCGTCGCACTCACACCCATCATCATGAAGTGTTTCGAGAGGTTCGTCATGAGGCACATCAAGTCCCTGCTGCCCCCATCACTGGACCCCATGCAGCTTGCGTACCGTCCCAACTGTTCAATATTCAATGCCATTGCCATCACTCTCCACCTGGCCCTCACCCACCTGGACAATAAAGACATGTACATTCGAATGCTGCTCATAGACTTCAGTTCAGCATTCAACACAATCATTCCTCAGAAACTGATTGGAAAGCCGAGCCTACTGGGCCTGAACACCTCCCTCTGCAACTGTATCCTAGACTTCCTGACTGGGAGACCTCAGTCAGTCTGGATTGGAAGCAGCATCTCCAACACCATCACACTGAGCACGGGGGCCCCCAAGGGCTGTGTGCTCAGTCCACTGCTGTTCACTCTGCTGACCCACGACTGTGCTGCAACACACAGCTCGAACCACATCATCAAGTTCACTGACGACATGACCGTGATGGGTCTCATCAGCAAGAACGATGAGTCAGCATACGGAGAGGAGGTGCAGCTGCTGACGGACTGGTGCACAGCCAACAACCTGTCTCTGAATGTGAACAAAACAAAAGAGATGGTTGTTGGCTTCAGGAGGACATGGAGCGACCACTCTCTGCTGAACATCGACGACTCCTCTGTAGAGATTGTTAAGAGCACCAAATTTCTTGGTGATCACCTGGCAGAGAATCTCACCTGGTCCCTCAACACCAACTCCATAGCAAAGGAAGCCCAGCAGCATCTCTACTTTCTGTGAAGGCTGAGGAAAGTCCATCTCCCACCCCCCCATCCTCACCACATTCTACAGAGGTTGTACTGAGAGCATCCTGAGCAGCTGCATCACTGCCTGGTTCGGAAATTGCACCATCTTGTATCGCAAGACCCTGCGGTGGATAGTGAGGTCAGCTGAGAAGATCATCAGTGTCTCTCTTCCTGCCATTAGAGATATTTACACCACACGCTGCATCCATAGAGCAAACAGTATTATGAAGGATCCCACGCACCCCTCATATGAACTCTTCACCCTCCTGCCATCTGGCAAAAGGTACCGAAGCGTTCGGGCTCTCACGACCAGACTATGTAAAAGTTTCTTCTCCCAAGTCATCGGACTCCTCAATACCCAGAGTCTGGACTGACACCAACCTACTGCCCTCTACTGTGTATATTGTCTTGTTTATTATTTATTGTAATGCCTGCACTGTTTTGTGCACTTTATGCAGTCCTGGGTAGGTCTGTAGTCTAGTGTAGTTTTGTGTTTTTTTTACATACTTCAGTGTAGTTTTTGTATTGTTCATGTAGCACCATGGTCCTGAAAAACATTGTCTCATTTTTACTGCGTACTGTACCAGCAGTCATGGTCGAAATGACAATAAAATTGACTTGACTTGACTTACCACCACTCTTTGCCTTCTGTGAGCAAGCCATTTCTAGATCCACAAAGTAATGTCCCCATGGATCCCATGCCTCCTTACCTTCTCAATAACCCTTGAATGGGGTACCTTATCAAATGCCTTGCTGAAATTCATATACACTGCATCTAGTGCTCTACCTTCATTAATGTGTTTAGTCACATCTTCAAAAAATTCAATCAGGTTTATAAGGCATGGCCTGCCTTTCATAAAGCCATGTTGACTATTCCTGATCATATTATGCCTCTCCAAATATTGCCTCTCAGGATCTTCTCCATCAAACCACCAATCACTGAAGTAAGCCTCACTCGTCTACAATTTCCTGGGCTATCTCTACTCCCTCTCTTGAATAAGGGAACAACATCCGCAACCTTCCAATCCTCCGGAACCTCTCCCATCCCCATTGATGATGCAAAGCTCACCACCAGAGGCTCAGCAATCTCCTCCCTTGCCTCCCACAGTAGCCTGGGGTACATCTCGTCGGGTCCCGGTGACTTATCCAACTTGATGCTTTACAAAAGCTCCAGCACATCCTCTTTCTCAATATCTACATGCTCAAGCTTTTCAGCCCACTGTAAGGTGCATTATATTAGGTGCATTTCACTCTACTCATAGAACATAGAACACAGAACAGTTATCAATATACAGGCCCTTCAGCCCACGATGTTGTGCTGACATACATATAAACATGCTCTATGAACAATCCATCCCCATCCTCCTACATAGCCCTTAACTCTCCTTTTCCTTATATCCATGTGCCTAACTAAGAGTCTTTTAAATGTCTCTTGTGTATTGGACTCCACCAGTATGTTCCAGGCACTCACCATTATCTGTGTAAAAAAAATCCTATCTGACATTCTCCCTCAACTTTTCTCCACTAACCTTAAATGGATGTCCTCTGATATTGCTGTTGCCATTCTGGAAAAAAGGTGCCAGCTGTCCAGTTCACATATGCCTCTCATAATCTTATACAACGCTATCAAATCACCTGTCATCCTCTATTACTCCAAAGAAAAAGGACACAGTCAAGCAACTTTTCCTCTCAAGACATGTTTCCTAATCCAGGCAGCATCTTGGTAACTCTATCTCCTCTGTACTTTCTTTTCTTGTGATCACAAGACTCTGTTAGATACAGTAATGTACAATACTGCAAGACAATTTCACTGGTTCATTGGTGAGATGGATGGCAGGGGAACTACCTGGCCTTGTTGCGCAGGTGAGATGCTCTTGTCACGGGGTTGCCTGTTGCAGCCAACTAGAGGAGCAGAGGTGTGGGAGAGAGCAGAGGTGTGCAAGAGTCTATCCTGGGTTGGGGTCTGGCCCATCCTGTTGGTACTGCCCTCCAGTGTTCACTCAGTGGAAGACAAGCGTTCATCTGCAGCTACAGTAGCATGCGATAAAGAACTGCTGTGTGCTTGTTGGTGTAGAAACATGGCTCCAAGACAACATCCCATGCACCATCAATACACTGGCAATACCATTTAGGCACTTGGGCTATACTCTATTTCTGTGACGTTTTCCTGCAATCATAACTCATGAGCTATATGTGCTATGTGCTGTATGTGACTGTGTGTATTGAGTTTTGCATCTTGGTCCTGGAAGAATGCTGCTAAAACTTTAAGGCTTCCACATCCTTTCTATAATGAAATGACCAGAACTGAACACAGTTTTCCACGATCGCCTGGTAAAAGTCCTGCACAGCTGCAACATGATATCAAGTCTTATACACAATGCCTTGCATGCTGTGTGCCTTGTTCGCAACATACTTCTATCACTATTTTCTGGGAGTTATGAATATGTACTCCAATGCCTTTCTGTACATCACCTCCCCTGAGGGCACAAATTAAAAATGAGTGGACACAAACCTAAAGGAGATCTGGGGAGAAGGTTTTTCACATAGAAGGAGTTGAATATCTGGAACAAGCTTTGAGAGGAGACAAATATGATGTTTAAAAGGCAATGTACAAAGGTGTATGAACTGAACAAGGGTAAATGGGATTAGTGTAGATAGGCATCCTGGTTGGCACAGACAAGGTGGACCGTAAGGATCCAAATCTCTGCTATACAATTCTATGATTGTATGATGAAAGCTGAACAATTTGGAGATGTTAAGAGCCACAAAGGGTAATTAAAATGCCAACAAGATTGGAGTATCTTTTTGCATTTCTGTTGTTTTCTAAGTGCATTATGGGGATTTTCAATGAGCTGGTTTACTGATCTTGTTAATGCCACTTGGGAATTATAGTGCCAAAAAGTAAAAAGTAATTTTAATCTTATGAGATGAATCAAAAGCTGGCTTCTGTTCGATAATCACAGCACAATCTTTTGAAATGTTACTAAAGCTAAGTTTTTTCAGAATTAGTTTCTGAAATTCCTTTGGAAAAACGTGAGGGTTGCGTGGGAAAAGCAGATTATCCCCAAAGCCTGGAGAAGAGCGGAGGGATTTCTGATCCCTCTTGCAGGATGTGGGAAGTCAGGGATCCCTCCGGTGTCCCTGACAACAACACCTGCAAGAAGTGCATCCAGCTGCAGCTCCTAACAAACCGCGTTAGGGAACTGGAGCAGGAGCTGGATGACCTCCGGATCATTCGGGAGAATGAGGAGATTATAGATCGTAGCTACAGGGAGTTGGTTACGCCAAAGGAGCAGAGCACAGGAAACTGGGTCACTGTCAGGCGAGGGAAGAGGAAAGGGCAGGCAGAGCAGGGTTCCCCTGTGGCCATTCCCCTCAACAACAAGTATACCGCATTGGATACTGTTGGGGGGGATGACTTACCTGGGACTAGCTGCAGTAGCCGGATCTCTGGCACTGAGTCTTGCTCTGCAGTGCAGAAGGGAGGGTGGAAAAAGAGGAGAGCGGTAGTGATAGGGGACTCGATAGTTAGAGGTACAGATGGGAGGTTCTGTGATCGTGACAGAGAATCCAGGATGGTTTGTTACCTCCCAGGTGCCAGGGTCAAGGATGTCTCTGATCGCTTGCATGACATTCTGAAGTGGGAGGGTGACCAGCCAGATGTCGTGGTGCACATTGGTACCAATGACATAGCAAGGAAGAGTGAGGAGGTCCTGGAGAGTGAGTATAGAGAGCTTGGTAGGAGGTTGAAAAGCAGGACCTCGAGGGTGGTAATCTCAGGATTTCTACCTGTGCTACATGCCAGTGAGGGTAGGAATAGGATGCTCTGGAAGATGAACAAATGGCTGAGGAACTGGTGTAGGGGGCAGGGTTTCAGATTTCAGGATCATTGGGACCTCTTCTGGGGCAGGTGGGACCTGTACAAGAGAGACGGGTTACATTTGAACTACAGGGGGACCAATATCCTTTCAGGGCGGTTTGTTAGTGCTATTGGGGAGGCTTTAAACTAGATTTGCAGGGGGAGAGGAACCAGAGCGCCAGAGCTGACAGTGGGACTGGGGTGAAAATAAATGATGTTAAAAGTTCAAGCAAATCCGCAAATAGAAAGGTTGTGAGTGGTGGTAAAAATCTTCTGAGGTGTATATATTTCAATGCTAGGAGTATTGCGGGGAAGGCAGACGAGTTGAGGGTTTGGATTGACACGTGGAATTATGACGTTATAGCAATTAGTGAAACTTGGCTACAGGAGGGGCAGGACTGGCAGCTTAATATTTCAGGGTTCCGATGTTTCAGCTGGATGACCTTCAACTCATAAGGGAGAATGAGGCAGTCATAGATGAGAGCTACAGGGAGGTAGTCACACCTAGGCTGTCGGAAGCAGGTCGTTGGGTGACAGTCAGAGGGGGGAAAGTGAAGGTGAGCAGACAGGTAGTGCAGAGCACCCCTGTAGCCATTCCCCTGAATAATAAGTTTACTGTCCTGGATGCTGTTGGCGGGGACGACCGACCAGGTGTGAGCCACGGTGGCAGGGCCTCCGGCACTGAGTCTGACCCTGTGGTGCAGAAGGGTGGGACAGAGAAGAGGAGAGATGTCGTCATTGGAGACTCTATAGTCAGGGGAGCAGACAGGAGATTTTGTGGACGTGAAAAGGACACCCGCATGGTTTGTTGCCTCCCGGGTGCCAGGGTCCGGGATGTCTCTGACTGGGTGCACGACATCCTGGTACAAGAGGGAAAGCAACCAGAAGTCGTGATACATGTTGGGACTAACGACATAGGCAGGAAGAGGGATGGGGTCCTGAAGTGTGAGTTTTGGGAATTAGGCGGAAGGCTGAAGAACAGGACCTCAAGGGTGACGTTCTCAGGATTGCTGCCAGTGCTACGTGACAGAGATGGTAAGAATTGGAGGAGATGGCAGTTGAATGCGTGGCTGAGGAGTTGGTGCAGGGAGCAGGGTTTTAGATTTTTAGATCATTGGGATCTCTTCTGGGGAAGATGGGACCTGTACAGATTGGATGGGTTGCACCTGAACTCGAGGGGGAGCAATATCCTTGCAGGTAGCTTTGCTAGCATGGATCGGGAGGGTTTAAACTAATTTGTGAGGGGGATGGGACCCAGAGCGATAGAGCAGTGAAAGAAGTGCATGAAGTAAAGCCAGATCTAACATACAGAGAGGCTTTGAGGAAAGAGAAGCAGAATAAACGGTGTAAAGACAGTGAGGTAGAAGGGCTAAAATGTGTGTACCTCAATGCAACAAGCATCAGGAACAAAGGTGATGAACTGAGAGCTTGGATACGTACATGGAATTATGATGTAGTGGCCATTACAGAGACTTGGCTGGCACCAGGGCAGGAATGGATTCTCAATATTCCTGGAGTTCAGTGCTTTAAAAGGGATAGAGTGGGCGGAAAAAGGGGAGGAGGGGTGGCATTACTGGTCAGGGATACTATTACAGCTACAGAAAGGGTGGGTAATGTAGCAGGATCCTATTTTGAGTCAATATGGGTGGAAGTCAGGAACAGGAAGGGAGCAATTACTCTACTGGGGGTATTCTATAGGCCCCCTGGTAGCAGCAGAGATACAGAGGAGCAGATTGGGAGGCAGATTTTGGAAAGGTGCAAAAATAACAGGGTTGTTATCATGGGTGACTTTAACTTCCCTAATATTGATTGGCACCTGATTAGTTCCAAGGGCTTAGATGGGGCAGAATTTGTTAAGTGTGTCCAGGATGAATTCCTGTCACAGTATGTGGACAGGCCGACCAGGGGGAATGCCATACTAGATCTAGTACTAGGTAATGAACCGGGTCAGGTCACAGATCTCTCAGTGGGTGAGCATCTGGGGGACAGTGATCACCGCTTCCTGGCCTTTATAATTATCATGGAAAAGGATAGAATCAAAGAGGACAAGAAAAGTTTTAATTGGGGAAAGGCAAATTATGAGGCTATAAGGCTAGAACTTACAGGTGTGAATTGGGATGATGTTTTTGCAGGGAAATGTACTATGGACATGTGGTCGATGTTTAGAGATCTCTTGCAGGATGTAAGGGATAAATTTGTCCCAGTGAGGAAGATAAAGAATGGTAGGGTGAAGGAACCATGGGTGACAAGTGAGGTGGAAAACCTAGTCAGGTGGAAGAAGGCAGCATACATGAGGTTTAGGAAGCAAGGATCAGCTGGGTCTATTAAGGAATATAGGGAAGCAAGAAAGGAGCTTAAGAAGGGACTGAGAAGAGCAAGAAGGGGGCATGAGAAGGCCTTGGTGAGCAGGGTAAAGGAAAACCCCAAGGCATTCTTCAATTATGTGAAGAAAAAAAGGATGACAGGAGTGAAGGTAGGACCGATTAGAGATAAAGGTGGGAAGATGTGCCTGGAGGCTGTGGAAGTGAGCGAGGTCCTCAATGAATACTTCTCTTCGGTATTCACCAATGAGAGGGAACTTGATGATGGTGAGGACAATATGAGTGAGGTTGATGTTCTGGAGCATGCTGATTTTAAGGGAGAGGAGGTGTTGGAGTTGTTAAAATACATTAGGACGGATAAGTCCCCGGGGCCTGACGGAATATTCCCCAGGCTGCTGCACGAGGCGAGAGAAGAGATTGCTGAGCCTCTGGCTAGGATCTTTATGTCCTCATGGTCCACGGGAATGGTACCGGAGGATTGGCGGGAGGCGAATGTTGTTCCCTTGTTCAAAAAAGGTAGTAGGGATAGTCCGGGCAATTATAGACCAGTGAGCCTTACGTCTGTGGTGGGAAAGCTGTTGGAAAAGATACTTAGAGATAGGATCTATAGGCATTTAGAGAATCATGGTCTGATCAGGGACAGTCAGCATGGCTTTGTGAAGGGCAGATCGTGTCTAACAAGCTTGATAGAGTTCTTTGAGGAGGTGACCAGGCATATAGATGAGGGTAGTGCAGTGGATGTGATCTATATGGATTTTAGTAAGGTATTTAACAAGGTTCCACACGGTAGGCTCATTCAGAAAGTTAGAAGGCATGGGATCCAGGGAAGTTTGGCCAGGTGGATTCAGAATTGGCTTGCCTGCAGAAGGCAGAGGGTGGTGGTGGAGGGAGTACTTTCAGATTGGAGGATTGTGACTAGTGGTGTCCCACAAGGATCTGTTCTGGGACCTCTACTTTTCGTGATTTTTATTAACGACCTGGATGTGGGGGTAGAAGGGTGGGTTGGCAAGTTTGCAGACGACACAAAGGTTGGTGGTGTTGTAGATAGTGTAGAGGATTGTCAAAGATTGCAGAGAGACATTGATAGGATGCAGAAGTGGGCTGAGAAGTGGCAAATGGAGTTCAACCCGGAGATGTGTGAGGTGGTACATTTTGGAAGGACAAACTCCAAGGCAGAGTACAAAGTAAATGGCAGGGTACTTGGTAGTGTGGAGGAGCAGAGGGATCTCGGGGTACATGTCCACAGATCCCTGAAAGTTGCCTCACAGGTGGATAGGGTAGTTAAGAAAGCTTATGGGGTGTTAACTTTCATAAGTCGAGGGATAGAGTTTAAGAGTCGCGATGTAATGATACAGCTCTATAAAACTCTGGTTAGGCCACACTTGGAGTATTGTGTCCAGTTCTGGTCACCTCACTATAGGAAGGATGTGGAAGCATTGGAAAGGGTACAGAGGAGATTTACCAGGATGCTGCCTGGTTTAGAAAGTATGCATTATGATCAGAGATTAAGGGAGCTAGGGCTTTACTCTTTGGAGAGAAGGAGATTGAGAGGAGACATGATAGAGGTGTACAAGATAATAAGAGGAATAGATAGAGTGGATAGCCAGCGCCTCTTCCCCAGGGCACCACTGCTCAATACAAGAGGACATGGCTTTAAGGTAAGGGGTGGGAAGTTCAAGGGGGATATTAGAGGAAGGTTTTTTACTCAGAGAGTGGTTGGTGCATGGAATGCACTGCCTGAGTCAGTGGTGAAGCAGATACACTGGTGAAGTTTGAGAGACTACTAGACAGGTATATGGAGGAATCTAAGGTGATGGCTTATATGGGAGGCAGGGTTTGAGGGACGGCACAACATTGTGGGCCAAAGGGCCTGTACCGTGCTGTACTGTTCTATGTCTAAATAAAGCTAAGGTGAATGAAAGATGTGATAGAGGCAGAGGAATGAAAGGTGGCGGGGAAAATTGCTTGTCAGGGAAAATGTTACAGCCGTGCTCAGGCAGGACAGATTAGAGGGCTTGTCTATTGAGTCCTTATGGGTGGAGCTGAGAAACAGGAAAGGTGTGGCCACATTAGTGGGGTTGTATTATAGACCATCCAATAGTCAGCGAGAATTGGAGGAGCAAATCTGCAGAGATAGCAGCCAACTGCAGGAAACATAAAGTTGTGGTGATAGGGGATTTTATTTTTCCACATATTGATTGGGACTCCCATACTGTTAGGGGTCTAGATGGGTTAGAGTTTGTAAAATGTGTTCAGGAAAGTTTTCTAAATCAATATATAGAGGTACCAACTAGAGGGGATGCAATATTAGATCTCCTATTAGGAAACGAGTTAGAACAAATGACAGAAGTGTGTGTAGAGGAGCACTTTGTTTCCAGTGATCATAACACCATTAGTTTCAGCTTGATCATGGATAAAGATAGATCTGGTCCTAGGGTTGAGGTTCTAAACTGGAAGAAGGCCAAATTTGAAGAAATGAGAAAGGATCTAATAAGTGTGGATTGGGACAGGTTGTTCCAACTGTTTCAGAAATGCCAGTGAAGAGCTTGGGCCGATGGTATGATGCTAAACTCAAGGACACTGAGCAGTTCGAGCAACTTAAAAAGGATACCATCATGTACATAGCTCGCATCAACAAGACCTTGCTGCCAGGAAAACTCAAGCTGTGGTGCTTGCAGTTCGGCATACTCCCAAGAGTCATCTGGCCTTTAACAGTGTAGGAAATCCCCTTCAGCAAGGTTGAAAAGCTCGAAAGAATGATCAGCACACATGTAAAACAGTGGCTTGGATTTCCACGACGCTTAAGTCCTGTTGGACTGTACGGGAATGGCAAATTGGAATTATCAATTGCAAGTCTTGTGGAAGAATTCAAATGCACCAAAGCAAGGTTGGTCATGACCCTCACTGAATCTGAAGATACTGTTATTTGAACAGTGGCCCCCCGTGTGGTAACGGGGAGGAAGTGGACTCCATCTGAAGTTGTTCAGAGTGCTAAGTCTGCTCTTCGCTTCAGGGATGTGGTTGGCCAAGTCCAACATGGGAGAGCCAGGCTGGGGCTTGTCCCAAAGGCTCCTCAATGGCACAAGGCAACACCAGTGCAGAAGAGACGACTCGTGGTAGAGGAATTGAGAAGACAGGAGGAGGCAGAGTGACACGCCAGTGCCGTCTCAGTGACCAAGTTGGGCCATTGGATGAATTGGGAGAGCCTGGAAAAGAGGAAACTTAGCTGGCGTGACATCTGGGAGATGGAGGGATCTCGGCTAAGTTTTGTCATCAAAGCCACTAATGATCTCCTACCCACACCCCAGAACTGAACCAGTGGTGGGGAAAAGTCCCCGCTTGCTCTCTTCGTCAAGCACCTGGATCACTAAGGCACATTTTAACAGGATGCACCACGAGCCTCAGCCAGGGGCAGTACACTTGGTGGCATAATCAAGTTCTCAGACAGCTGGCATCAATCTTGGAACAGAGGAGAATCATCACAAATGCTCTCCCACAAACATCAGCAGGAAATGTCCACATTACACCATTTGTACCAGCAGGCCAACCTCCAGAGCACCATATAACATCAAAAGATGTAAGCATTCTGCAGGTTGCTCGGGATTGGAAAATGGACATGGACTTGGAAAAAAAGCTTGTGTTTCCCTCAGACATTGCGGCTACAACACTCCGGCCAGACTTGGTCCTATGGTCCACAACAGCCAAGCTGGCATATGTTGTGGAATTGACAGTACCATGGGAAGATGGTGTCGAAGAAGCTTATGAGAGGAAAAAGACCAAGTACTCTGAACTGGCAACTGAAGCTGCCCAGGATGGCTGGAAGACCAAGATTTTCCCTGTAGAAGTGGGATGCAGGGGATTCATTGCTACATCTACGACCAGTCTAATGAAGAAGATGGGGGTGAGGGGTCACTCCCTCCAACAAGCAATCAAGCCCTTGTCAAGTGAAGCAGAAGAAAGCAGCAACTGGATTTGGATTAAAAGGAAAGACAACAACTGGGCTGCAAGATGAAGACAGGAGGGTATGGAACTGAGGGGGTATATCTGGGATGCCAGGTAGCACCGTTGAGCCCTCTGGAGACGTCGTGGGTTTATCAACGAAACGTCAAAGAAGGAGGGTGCCCACCTGATGACCCCGATGAAGTACCTACCCTCCATCCTTGTCACCACTCCAAACCCACTGCCAACATCGAGAGTGCCAACTTACCATAGGGATTGAAACATCAAGTCCTAGTAGCTCTACTATAATATACAGAAATTGTGGAATGTTAAAATAACAAGATTAATATGGATTTTTGTGGAATAGGTAAAGCTGGATTAACAATAGTCTGGATTTTATTGGGAAATATCAGCAGTTCTATATGAAACTGCTGGTATTTCTTAGGAGAATATCTGTCATTTTTGTACTGGCATATGAATGTTTCTAACCCAGGCAACAGCTGAGTTCTACCAGCCATTTTCCACATGCACTCTTCCACTGAACCCTCCACAAAACTCATAACCAATGTGAACCTTTACACTGCAACTATACTTGAGACACTACTCTTGGACTCAGTGTCATGTGAGCTGTAAGCAACTGATTTCATTCTGGAATGTACAGCTGTGAGGAAGAAGTTGAATGATTTCATTAAAAACTATTTACAATTTTAATAATTATTTTGAATGTGTTTTAAATGTTGTCTTTACTTTTAAATCATTCCTAAAATGTTTTAATCCTTTTTATTTACTTCTAACATTAAAAAAATAGCATTAGAGATTAACACGAGATTTAAAATCCTGAGGTGTTTTACATCCAGCAAGGCAGGGATTGGACCTACTGTCAAAGGACTTCAGAGGTACTTCACAAATAGGGATTGTTTTGCAGTCTAATTATGCCAATCTATTGCATCATTTGAAGTTCTGCCACTCCTAGGAGCTTTCCAAGGGTTCTTTTCATCAGCAATATTGCAGTGCTGAATTTGACTTCAGTAAGATCAGTCTAATGGTGATTGTGGATAAGGAATATTAAATAAAGGGTCTATCACAGTAAAATCTGGGCTCGTGTATTTGGATATACGTCCTGAATTTTTTACCTCTCAATCTTCTTCAAATCAAAATTGTAATATATTTTAAAATATTTGTGTATATTAATGTCTTGCTACCAGCATCCTTGTATTTGCCTATACACACACATTCCTTAAATTATTATAATTTTACACCAGCCATTTTGTTCAAAAGTAAACAGGTTTACACTGAGTTGAAATTAGTCAGAGTAAAAATAAATGGAGGACCTGGATTTATCTGGCATTTTTCTGAACGTTGCAAGCCAATTTCTAACCAAAAACATTCCTTTGAAGCATAATCTTTGTTGTACAATAGGAAACAATGCAAAACCTGGCAATGTGCCAATGCTCAGATTCTGTGTTTTAGTTGCATCTCTATTGTACAGAACATCAAATATTCCCTTTTCTTCATTAAAATCTTACCTGATGAATTTTATAACCAGTAGACCCAGTCTTAAAAATGGCACCTCAAACAAAGAATTTTATGGATTATCAACTGAGGATTTGGCTCCCACAATTTTCGAATGACACTGGAACACAAAACATTCTACACGAAGAGGAAGAGAACTACCAACAGAGCCAAACTGGAAAGACTAATTTCAGAGTGTAGCTGCAGCTGATGTGTAGATACATACAGATACTACCAATATATTAGGTTGTAAATCAAGGCTAGTCTCACTGATGAAGAGGTAGCATGATGAATTATTATCCACAAAAAATAAAAATATAAATGCTATTAATATTTGCTGTACAATAGCAAAAACTGTGCTTTCTGCTTCTGTATGACGTAGTATCCAGAAACTGCTACGTTGTTAATAGCCTTTACATTTATCATTTTATGACAGCAGTGAGTAATTTAATACCTGCCTTGCATAAATTGAAAAGTGCAGACTTCAATTCAAAGTCCAAAAGCTCAAAGTTCAAAGTGAATTTATTATCAATCTACATGTATGTCACCATATGCAATGCTGAGATTCATTTTCTTGCGGGCATACTCAGTAAATCCAAGAACCATAATAGAATCAATGAAAGACAACAAGCAGCAATTACAAAAAGAAAGAAATAATAATAATAAATACATAAACAATAAATATCCAAAATGAGATGAAAAGACCTTGAAAGTGAATCCATAGATTGTGGGAACAGTTCAGAGATGGGAAGAGCGAAGTTATCCCCACCGGTTCAAGAGCCTGATAGCTGAGGAATAATAACTGTTCCTGAACCTGCTGGTGTGAGTCCTGAGGCTCTAGTACCTTCTTCCTGATGGCAGCAGTGAGCAGAGACCAAGTCCTGGGTGGTGGGGGATCCTTGATGATTGATGCTGCTTTCCTGCCACAGTGCTCCATTTGGGTGTGCTGACTGGCGGGAAGGGCTTTACTCACGGTGGTCTGGGCTGTAGCCATCACTTTTTATAGGATTTTCTTTTCAAGGGCATTGGTGTTTGCATACTAGGCTATGATTCAACTAGTCTCTATACTTTCTACTACACATCAGAATAAGTTTGTCTAGGTTTTAGATGTCATACCGAATCTTTCGCAAACTTCGAAGCAAGGAGAAACAATGCTGTATTTTTTCCTGACTGCACTTATGTGCTGGCCCCAGGACAGGTCTTCTGAAAGAATAACACTGAGGAATTTTAAGTTGCTGACCCTCTCCACCTCTAATCGACTGATTCATGGACCTCCAGCTTCTCTCTCCTGAAGCCAATAATCTCGATGTCTTGCTGACATTGAGTGAGAGGTTGTTGTTGTGGCACCACTCAGACAGATTTTCAATCTCCCTCCTATGTGCTGATTCATCTCCATCTTTGATTCAGCCTACAGCAATGGTCGTCAACAAACTCGAATATGGAATTGGAGCTGTGCTTAGCCACACAGTCAGTGACATAAGGCACAGAGTTTAACAAAACCTCATTTGAATTATCAACAATATGTATTATTTATATGCTGGGAGTGTTTATTAAAACTTAAAGGAATGCATAAATTGTTCCCAACTGACTCAAGACGGAGAATATTTATGCCCTGTGCTTATTCATAATATTTAGATCATCATTATCCCGGAGTCATGCCTGTTTTCCATGTGTGGCCTTGGTATTTACTGTGGTGTACGCATATTCTGAGAGAGTATACCACACCCTCCATACTGGTAAATGATCCCATGAAAGAGTCCAAGTGCTTGAATGATATTGTTCCATTGTGAATAATTGACTTGACAGACTCAATGGGCCAAATAGCCTAATTCTGCTCCAATATCTTATGGTTTAACAGCACCTCAACTGATGTGCATCTTTACTGAACTTGATATTGATCTGAATAATGTACAGATTTCTCAGGTGTCTCTCAAGTAAACCAAAATCTCCCTCCCAAGCAGTAAATTCTGAAGTGCATGACATAGAATTTTCCAGATGAATCCTTAAACTTGCACCCACCACTCCACCTCCTACTGAATTTCTTCTCCCCATTTCTGACTATGTTGGTTCAGTCAGCACTGGGGCATGAAAGAATTTTATTTCCAGGGATGTTCAGTGAAGAAGACTTGTGTTGTTTCATGCTGCTTTCGTTAGGTGTACAGAACTCAAACTGCACAGGGATCAGGCCTCATTCCGGAAGTACCATATTTATGGTCATACAACAATGAAGCAGGGATATAGGCCCTTCAGCCCAGATAGTCCATGCTGACCAAATTCTCAACTAAGTTAGTCCCTATTTCCTGTATTTGGTCAAAATCCCTCGAAGCCAGGGGTTCCCAACCTGAGGTCCATGGCATTAAGAAGGTTGGGAACCCCTGATCTAAGCCATATATTGATCCAATTGCTTCTGAAACGATGTTATTGTATCTGCCTCAACCATTTCCGCAGGCAGCTCATTCCATATACTCACCACCATCTGAGTGGAAAAGTTGCCCTTCAGGTTGTTTAAAATCTTTCTCCTCTCACCATGATTCTATGCTCCATGGATTTGGATTCCCCCACCGTGGGTAAAAACCATTTCTATCTACCTAATCCATGCCTCCTTCAGTTGTAAACATGTGTAGCCCACTAGCTTGCCCTCACGTTTGTCTAGGGGAATCAGCTTTCGGCACCGCCAAACAGGGAATTCAAGTTTGGGTGGATGCTGTGTAATAAACCCCATTACAAACCCACAACACAAAATATCAGACAGTACACAATATGCCGTTAAATGATTACACTTTATATCTCTTACTTTGCTATGTGGTTAGTAGAGAAATAAAATATAAAAGAAAAAGGCACCACTTTTATTAAATAGTTCATGCACAAAATCGTTGGAGCTCACGCCTCAGGTATTCCTCCATAAATGACCTCCGCTGAAACATCGCCGACCTCTGGACCCTCGAATTCCCGTATACGCCGTCCGGACCCATCCTTCCTCTTCACTCTCCTCGACCGAAAAACCCCGGCTTCCAGACATCCAAGAAAGAATAATATCTCTCCCATTGGTTAGCCACCCGTTATCTGTAGTTATAACCCAAACATTGCTGCTACAGAAAACCCATTACCTCAGCAGTTAACATTACAGGGAAGCCATTACACATTAGAGAGAAGCCATTACATTAGCCTTAGCAGTTAGCCTTACTGAGAGACCCTACACATGTCTATGAGGTCACTTCTCTGTTCCACATTCCAAGGAATAAAAACCTATACTGGCCAACCTCCTTGTAATTCAGGCCACCTAGTGCTGCCAAATATTTTAAATCTGTCCTGACTCTTTGCAATTTAACTGCATCGTTTCCATAACAGGGTGATCAAACCTGTACACCATCCTCCAGGTGCAGCTTTATCAATGCCTTCTAAAACTACAACATTACGTCTCATCTCCTATATTGATCGACTTGAAGGCCAGCATGCTGAATGACTTTCTCACTACTCTGTCTATCTGTGATGTTGCTTTCATACACTTATACTCCAAGGTCCCTCCATTCCATTACATTCTGTAGTGCTCTTCCATTCTTCTATAGGTGTTGTGCAGGCTTAGTTTGCATCACCTCTCACTTACCTGACTTGAAATCCATTTACCACTCCTCAGTCCACTTCCCTATTAGTTCACTTTATTCTCTGTTGTACCTCCATCACTTTCTTGTTACATTTTCTAGAACAACATCGACTTCCATTTGTGACGAGTATCTTCGTAGTAAATTGATCATGAACACATTATACATCTGAGGGCAATTTTGCTCTGAGAGAAAACAATGACCATAAACAATGTGTTGTTGGTAAGGGGATTCAATTAATTGGATGTGTTTAAATGCACAGGTATGTACATGCAGAATCCACTCGAGGAAGAAAAATCATTCATAGACGTACCTTTAATGTGCATTAATATAAAATTCAATTCAAGAAGAATGAAGGCAAGAAAGAAATGATAGTGCACAGGAATGAAAGAACAATGAAAGAGAAATTAAAAAGCATTAAAAGTTGCTAACCCTATTACATAAAAATGTTCAATCTCTTTTATCAAACAGTGCCATGGGAACTTTTACTTCAATAGGTAGACATTGGTTTCAAGTTTCATCTGAAAGATGTTAATTCATTCCTTTAAAAAAGTTCAGAGATACTTCAACGTACAAAAAAGTCAGTGCCAAACAATAACATCATGAACAATTTCTGTACCTAGTAATCAGCGGAGATTTAGTGGATCAAGGTGATCCTAGACTATTAAAAATAAATAGATTGAAAAGAGGGCATTTATGTGGGGTTAACCACAGCAATTAGGAATATTAATACACAATCAAACCCGTAGTTAACTGCTGATTGAATATGAAGCAAAGGCGTATTATATATTCCCAGACCGCCATATATAAGTGTTTGATTTTTATTTTGTGCTGCAAGTATAAAGCTTGTAACCTGAGAAAAGAATCAGAATTTAAGCCCTTTATGAAAGTAATATAGCTTGCCTTTCCCATGAAACACTGTACTTAATATAACATAATGAAAACGCATTTTTACATTGTTAACTTATTCACTTGCAAGACAGGATTCAGAGTCGGAGCTCTGGATTGAGAATCTAAATCTCTCATTTAATAGTGTACAATTATTTAGCCATAGCACCACCATCATACTTAAGTTCTGATATAATTAAACCCTTTAATATAACCTTAACTCATAGAATTACTAAATGCTTGACACCTTACATGCTCCTTTTGTAATAAAGTTAACACAGAAACAGGTAAAATGAGAAAAGGTTGTAGGAAAATGTAAAATTACTACAAAGAAAAGCATTATAGGTTAAAAAAGTATTACTGTCGCACTTAAATCCTTTCTTATTAATGACATGTTACTTGATATGTGTTTGCACCATTTACCTCTTTAAATTTTGAATTTGCTCTATTTCCAACATTTATAATTTACAATACTTAAAAACATTCCAATAAAAAATGCTGAGATCCATTTGATGAGTATATTGATGATGAATAAGCTCTTCTTGTGCTTCCAGCTGGGCACAGGTAACAACTTTAGCTGACATTTCGATGACAAACTCTGCCATCATCATCCCTGATTATTGAAACGTCAGTTAAACTCGATACCTGTACCCAGCTGGGAGCATGATAAGAGTTTATTCGTCATATACAATGGGAAAGCACCAGATCCTTATTCAGTATATCAACAAATTACATATGTTTAATGTATCAATAAAATGAACATGATTTAATGTTACACACATAAAAGTTGCTGGTGAACGCAGCAGGCCAGGCAGCATCTCTAGGAAGAGGTGCAGTCGACGTTTCAGGCCGAGACCCTGACGAAGGGAAGAGATGCTGCCTGGCCTGCTGTGTTCACCAGCAATTTTTATGTGTGTTGCTTGAATTTCCAGCATCTGCAGAATTCCTGTTGTTTATGATTTAATGTTACCGTGAGTCATTGTCACAGCAAATAATAACAAGGAATCCTTTATTTGGGTCACTTTAATCTTAACATTCAAAGTACATCTAATTTATCACTTTGCTAAATCTGTACTTAAATACTGTAAGAGACTAATTTGTAATTTTGGTTAGATAAAAATCATTCTTGTTTTAATCTTTCTGATCCATTGAAGCTTTACATTTTAGTAACACGACATAGACCACCATTATGTTCCAACTAACCTATCCATCCTGATTTTAACTGATGAATGATGCGCATTTATACCCACAAATCTCCCACCCAATTTAACTCCCAATGGTTTGACTCTGACCTGCTCCTGATGTGATTGCTGTGTGCCGTCTGTTGAATTCTCGTTTAATTTCATCATGGGTTAGATTTTCTTCCAAGCACTGGGAACTGAAATGAAAATGTTTATCACAGACTGTAACTTGAAGGACCCCCAAAAGCATAACACCATTTAACCACCAACATCATCATTTAACACTCTAACAGTGTTTGTATAATGTAGTTACACCCCATGAAATGTTGCCACACTTCAAAGAACAACTAGTATTGATACATTGATTGTTACATATGTCATAATCAAAACATTGTTTGTATATTTTAAAGTTCATAATTTTCTCCTATATTTTCACTTATCATGTTATATGAAGATGTAACTCATTTGCACCAGTTCTAATTCTGAATGCAAGGAATTAGAATCATTAATTCAGAAACATTTTACTCTCCGTGACTACTTTACTAGGACCTCCTGTACCTAATAAAGTGGCCACTGTGTGTATGTTTGTGCCCTTAGGCTGCAGTAGCCCTCTTACTTCAGGATTTTACATGTGTGTTCAGAGTTGCTCTTCTGCACACCACCGTTGTAACGCGTGGTTATCTGAGCTACAGTCACCTTCCTGTCAGCTTGAAACAATCTGGCTATTTTCCTTTGACTTCACTCATTAACAAGGCACATTCATCCAGAGAAGTGCGGTTCACTAGATTTTTTTTTGTTTTTCGTATCATTTTCTGTAAACTCCAGGGACTGTTGTGCATGAAAATCCCAGGAGATCAGCAGTTCCTGAGATAATTCAAACCACCCTGTCTGGCATCAACAATCATTCACAGTCAAAATCACAAGGATCATATTTCTTCCCCATATGATTTTTTGGTCTGAACCACAACCAAACTTCTTGACCAGGTCTCTATGCTGAGTTGCTCCCACATGACTGGCTGATTTGATATTTGTAATAACAAGCAAGCATACAAGTGTACTTTGTAAAGTGGCCGATGAGTGTATCATAAGTTATAAAGATATAAGAAATGATAGGCAAAGAACCTTATTTTACACATAAGGCTCATTATCTGTAAGTACCTTGGACAACTTACAGCATTATCTTACCGAGCCTTATAAAGATTATAAGTGTGTGTGTGTGTGTGTGTGTGTGTGTGTGTGTGTGTGTGTGTGCGTGCGCGTGCGCACGCGCGCGCTCGCCCTTAACTCCTGGTGGAGTTTCCAACTGGTGCCGTAGTGGCATCAGCGCTGGACTTTGGGGCGAGAGATCCCAAGTTCGAATCCAGCTGGCTCCCTCGCACGCTCTCCATCTGTGCCTGAGTTGAGTGTTGAGCTAACAACTCGACCTCGTAAAAAAAACCTGGAGAGGTATTGGCTCCGCCAGGTTTCAGATGCCCAAGGCATGCCGTACAAAGAGCAAAAAAGATTATAAGTAAAATCATGCAAACAGCCAACAGGAGAAAAGCTGGTGTTGCTATTATGCAGGGAATGAAAGGAAAAATGCTTAATATATTCCTGTGAATCCTTTTTTTAAATTTCCTCATTGTAGGCCCTAATTCTTTGAAAATAAAGGCATAATACTTGCATTCAAATAGTACAGGAGGATTTAAAACACATTAAAGAGCCATATCTATTATCTCAAACCTCAATTTCAATATTTGTCTAATTGCAAAACTCCCCAAGATAATTCAAACTAGAGAATTTTAATTGAACATTATATTCCATGCATAAAATTCAGATTACCTTTCATTCTAGGTGAGTCCTTCATTATATTTGAGAGTATATTTAATATATTTTGATCATGTACCCTTCAATCTCTGTTATCTTCTCAAATGCAGTCAAGTATGAGCATTAAATACAAACCCCAGCAACAGCTACACCCGTGAAATCTGTAATTGAACTAAAATAAAGTATGGTCAAGATTTTGTGATTATAATGTGAATAGCATTTTGTTTGCGGCCTTGATATAACAGTATGTGATGTTTGCAGCTTTCTCTGCCACAACCAGTGGAATGCGTGTGAATTTAAGCTGCTGACAAATGACTCACCCATATGACATACTGATTTTGTTTTTGCTTTGAATAGGATGGCTAAAAGAAATTTTTGTTTAAAGCCATAACTATGCTTATCATGCTATCTCACCAAAGTCTAATTTTGGAATTATGCTTTGCAATTCATTCAACTGACTATTGCAACACTAAGGGAATTTAGAAAACATTAAAAAATAATTTTTTTTTTGTGATATTTCAGCTTCTGCCTTCAGCAAACAATCAAGTGCCAATCTTTCTTAACTTTGTAAGTAAGTAAATTAAAGGCATCCGTTAGTCTTGCGAGACCATGGTTCTGCACCTGGGAAGTCTTCAGTCTCCAGGGCGCAGGCCTGGGCAAGGTTGTATGGAAGACCGACAGTTGCCCATGCTGCAAGTCTCCCCTCTCCATGACACCAATATTGTCCAAGGGAAGGGCAAGGGCTGTTACAGCTTGGCACCAGTGTCGTCGCAGAGTACTGTGTGGTTAAGTGCCTTGCTCAAGGACACAACATGCTGCCTCAGCTGGGGCTCGAACTCATGACCTTCAGATCGCTAGTCGAATGTCTTAACCACTTGGCAACGCGCCCACACAACTTTGTATAAAGACTGAAAAGGTATATACTTTTCTTCTGGGCATACACTTTGAGCATTGTTGCTCTGTCACTGACCGTAAAAGTCTGGGGAAATATTTAAGATAATTAACACTAACTGTTTTCTCATTTGTCATTGTATTGCAAATGCTGGTCCAAGACTGTTAATTATAGAGTGTAATACTGAACCTTGGGTGACGGGGTGAAAATACATCTCTACCAAAGGATGTGTAAGACACTGTTCCCTCTACAAGCTTGCAGGTCACACCTTGAATAAGGTGTAGCACTTGAATAGCCCCCCACTCGGGGTAATGTGAAACCAGGAAACCAGGTGGTGGATAGTCGTGTGAGCAGCTGGTATATGTCACAAGTCTTGGTTATGCAACCACTGATGCAGGGAGACAATCTCTGAAGAGTTGGATAATGGCTGGGGTCACCCATCTTGTAAAGAATGTCCCAGAAGAAGGCAAAGGCAAACCACTTCTCTGGAAAAGTTTGCAAGAATAATCATGGTCAAGGCCATGATTGCCTATGTCATAAGACATGGCACAGATGATGCTGATGATGAATGCTGAACCAATAAACAAAGAAGACTGCTGCAAAGTGGGGAAATGCCCATGATAAAGTGGGTTGATATCCTACTTTGAGGGATGGAGCATATCTCCACAACATTGCTTGAAACTGACCTATTCCAGCCAATCTATTACTAAAGTCCTCAAGCATTAACACTAAGTATTCCTCCATTGGACCTACGGCACATCTTATTTCCATCTCTGTATAAATTATCATTATATTATTTATCTCCTAAATGCACAGCCCTATGAATGTGCTTGACAACTGATTTTACCTGCTTGTATAAATTTACTTTGAACTTTGTTTATAAATCCCTCTATGACATTGATCCCTGAAAATGCTTCCAGCCCATGACCTTTTGAGATACATGTATTCCTTTAATTCTGATTGAAACTTAGAGAATTTTAAGTGAATGCGAAAATCCGTGCATGAAATTCAGTGTACTTTTTATTCCAGGTGATGCCTTCATTATATTTTTGGTCATGTCCTGTTTAAGCTCAGTTATGTTCTCAAATTCAGTCAAGTATAAACATAATAAGCAAAATGGTGGTGGTGGAAGTTGATACAATAATGGGCTCTATGGAAGAGAAAGGTTCAAAAGACAATAGAGGAAGTTTATATTAGGTCAAAAAAGTATTGTGGGCAGAAGAGCCCTGATTTTTCTGTATTGCTCTATGATCCATGTTCGATGTTCTGAGTTCAAATCTTTGTTACAGCCACTTGGGTGAAATGAGTAATTAAGATCAATTTGCGATTAACAATTTATGTTAATAAAGACAGTAATATTATTTGGTCTGCAGTCATTGCAACAACAATGTCCTGTATGTATCGGTAAATTTGTAAATTGGTTTATTATTGTCACATGTAACAAGATTTTGACTTTGATTGCAAGTTCAAAATTTCCAATGCACTCTACCAACAGTGAAAATTAACTACTGTAGCTGTGAATTCGTTTGGGTACCAGATGGAATGATTTCTTTTCTATTCTTTCTTTACCTTTGATGACTCATGCTGTCTCAACACAACAGTGCATCCAATTTAATTTAAATTTATTATTCAGTCTCATTTGATTTATTTATATCCCAATCAAAAATAGTTGTGGAGGTAGGTAATTACATTCTTTGTTGTTTCAGATGGACCTGTTCTGATATTTACATTAATCTCTATCACTCTTCCAGCCACTTACCCACCAAAAAGATTTAAAAATCAAAACATTGTCAAATCCCAGTGAGTGTTTAGAAATCCTGAGAGATCCACGTCTGCCTCACTTAGTGATATTCTCCCATGTTGGACTGAAATTCATCATAAGCCAATTTACCCATTCCTATGACAGTCACAGCGTTCACTGGAATATTTATGATGCTCCTTTGTGACAGCTAAAAAATGTTCATTAATTGTGTGTTGCGTAAAAATAACATCTAATAGTCCAGAAAATCTACCACTCCAGCATCATCAAAGTTTCATGATACTAGATCTACAGTTTTACTGATTAAAAGTGAGGAACCTGATGCTAAGTAGACCCAGTCTATCTTTTTCAGCACATCAGTACTGCATTTAATGGTGAGCATATCCTGACTGGATGCATCATGGCAGGTATGTAAACACCCATGTACAAGAATGGAAAACCCTACAAAAAGTGGTGGATACAACCCAGTCCACCACAGGAAAAGCCCTCCACATCATTAAGCCCTAAAACAAAAAAGCAGCATCCATTATCGAGGACCCCTACCATCCACACCATGCTCTCTTATTTGCTGCCAATAGGAAGGAGGTACAGGAGCTTCAGAAACAATTATTACACTTCAGCCATCAGGCTCCTGAACTAGTGTGGATAACATTACTCACCTCAACTCTGAACTGATGCCACAAACTGTACAATTCATTATCTCAATGTTATTTATTTACTGAATTATTCGTTTTTTTTTGTACTTGCACAGTTTGTCATTTGCACATTTGCTCTTCAGTTAGTCTTTGTACTTTTTTCATTGAATGTATTGTATTTCTTTGATCTACTGTGAATGACTGCAAGAGAATGAATCTCACAGTGGTATGTGGTGAGATGTACATGCTTAGATAATCAATTTACTTTGAGTCCACCAATGGACTGGGTAGTCAGATGTTAGATGTTTGCCCAAAAGCTTCATCTTGCATTTCTACTTTGCATCTTGCAGATTTATTAAATCTGAGACTTACTGGAGGACTGATGGCCTGACAGGAGGCAGTTACAAAAGCAACTGCCAATTAACTAAATACATTCTACAAAATGTAATTATGATGCAACCACAAATGAACGTGAAATAGTGTGATTTTTCAACCTGCATGTCTCACATATAAAGCTAAAATTTATAAATGTAACAGGAATGAAAAAGAGCTCAAACCTGGGTGTGCTGCTTCATAGTGCTACAAATCAAAAGTGTTTGATAGAAAATTATAATCACAAAGAACACTAATTAGTCTAACACAGCTTAAATTATGAATCAGATATTCAAAGTACAATATATCTTCATTTTTGTTAAAACCAATTGTTTCAGAAATAAATTTAGAGGAATTAAATAGAAATTTAAAATGAAATACCTGATCTTTCCAACTATGTGAGGCTCTGAGGAATGCCAGTCTGTATTCAGTTGCCCCACCTGTAAAGTATACAGTGTACATGGATATGAACATAGTTGTATTAATAAACTTTTCTATAATTACGTCAAGAATATAAACAACTAAAAGCACAAAAGTAGTAATTTTCACTGTAGCTCCACAATTATTCTGGTGATGTTAAAACATTGATCCCAGATTAAAGTCACTGAAATTCACTTATAAACCCACTGTCTGCATAAGTTTAGCAGATACAGAGCATAGCCATAAATCCATACATTATTGGAGTGGTCCCATCATGTCTACCTCAACCGTGTTTATCCATCCATACTCTTCCCGTTTATTTGCATTAGATCCTTATCCTTCTTTACCTTGCCTATTTATCTGCCTATCTGAAATCCTTCAACAGAGTGATTATACCTGTTCCACCACCTCCTCCAGCATTATTTTCCAAGTAACAAACACTCTACTCTCTATGTAAAAAAAAAGTCCACTCAAGTCTTCTTTACTATTCTTTCCTCTTACTTTACCTATTACCTCCTACTTTTGATATTCCTAGCATGGGAAAAAAATCCTGGCTGTCTATCCCATCTATGCTTCATAATATTTTATAAACCTCCATTAGGATATCCCTCAGCTTCCTTCACTTCAGGGAAAACAAATGCATCCTGTACACTTATTAAAGTCCTCCACCTCAAACAACATCCTGGTGTATCTCCTCTGTATTATCAACATTGTGACCATTTTTCTTACCGTGTGGTGACCGGAAATGCACATCATTCTCTAAGTGTGGTCTAACTAGGGTTGTAATATAATGACCCAAACATTTTATTCTATGCCCCAACCTAAGGATACCACGTGCCTTCTATACTCGAAAACCTCTACAGAGGTGCTGTGGAGAGATTATGACAGGCTGTATCATTTTTTGGTATGGAGGATGGTGGGGGAGGGATGGCTACTGCACAGGATTGAAAGAAGCTACAGAAAGTTGTAAAATTAGTTAGCTCCAGCATGGGTTCTAGCCTCTGGAGTATCCAAGGTATTTTCAAAAAGCAGGGCCTCAGAAAGGCAGCACCTTTATTAAGGACCCCCATCACCCAGGACATGCCCTCTTCTCATTGTTACAGAAATTAACATGGCCAGGAAGGAGGTAGAGAAGCCCAAAGGCACACACTCAGTGATTCAGGTACAGTTTCTTCCCCTCTGCCAACTGATTTTTAAATGGACATTAAATCTATGAGCACTACCTCACTTTCTTTATTTTTTTCTGTTTTTGCACTATTTTTCTTTTATAGTTAATATACATATATACTTACTGTATTTTTTTCAATATTTATCATGTATTTTATTGCACTATTGCTGTAAATTAACAAATTTCACAACATATGCCGGTGATGATATTAAACCTGATTTTGTTCACCCTATCTTTCTGTGTCCCCCCTCCAGAGAACTATGGGTTTCAACGCCAAGGTTTCTCCATTCAGAACTATCCATTTTTGCCCTCCCATTTTACTGTGGCTGTCGAACCACTATTTGACTTCCCAAACATTGTGGCATTGCAAGTGAAATGTGTTCATTATTTGGAATATATCAGGATAAGTCCATCTGCCTACACACTGCTTGACTTTCCATCTGATCTATATCCTGCTTCAACCTTAGACGACCTTCGTTGCAATCAGTAAAACTAAATATTTTGGTGTCATCAGCAACTTTCTAATCATTCATCCCGCATTCAGACCCAACTTCGATGTATCACAAACATCAAGGGCCCCAAGACTGAACCTTACAGTACTCCACTGGTCTCAGTAAAGCATCCTTCCACCATGTTGAAAGGCATGGACAGAGTGGATGTGGCAAAGTTGTTTTCCATGATGGGGGAGTCTAGTACGAGAGGGCATGACTTAAGGATTGAAGGGCGCCCAAGCGAAGAAATTTTTTTAGCCAGAGGGTGTTGATTCTGTGGAATTTGTTGCCACAGGCGGCAGTGGAGGCCAAGTCATTGGGTGTATTTAAGGCAGAGTTTGATAGGTATCTGAGTAGCCAGGACATCAAAGGTTATGGTGAGAAGGCGGGGGAGTGGGAAAAATGGGAGAATGGACCAGCTCATGATAAAATGGCGGAGCAGACTCGATGGGCTGAATGGCCGACTTCTGCTCCTTTGTCTTATGGTCTTATTATCCTCTGCTTCCTATCGTTGTTAATTTTAGATCCAATTCGCTAAATGGACTTGAATCCCCTAAACATTACTGTGCAAAAGTCTGGGCACATATACTGTATATAGCTAGGATGCATGACACTTTTGCAGAGTGGTAATTTTATATATTGCATTGTACTGCTGCCACACAAAAATAAATCATGACCTATGTGAATGATGAGAAACCTGTTTCTCATGTGGGCCTCTATTGTGGACTGAGAGTCAGAAGGGGCAGGGAGAGGGGAATCACAGTTGCGAAATGGGGAAGGGAGAGGGAAGTGACCTCAAGGCTGGATGTGTCCGCACCTGCACCGCACTCCCCTGCGCCCCTGCATTCCTTTTCTGCCACGTGTCCCACATCCCTTTCACAATACTGCACAATCGCTACTCCCAACATTCTTGCTCCTGCCAGATTTCCCAAACTGCTCTTCACTCTATATGGTCAGGTACAGTATTATGCAAGTCTTCTGCACCCATGCTACATATGTGTGCTTCAGATTTTGCACAGTACTGTACCTTAGCGGTCTGGACTGATTGCTAAATAGCAGCACAGAGATGATATGGCTGGTGCATGGCTTTTTTAAAAAAACTAAATTCAGTCATACAAACCACATATCCAACCATTCATGGATAAATGTGTGTAACGGCTGTGGCTCAATGATATAATGCTCAACTCTCCAAGAACGGAAAAAATTACAAAAAGTAGCGGATATAGTCAAGTCCATCACAGAAAAAGCCCTCTTCACCATAGAGCACGTGTGCAGGAACACTCATATTCAACTTTTATACAACTCAAGTTCTCAATATTATCGTAATGATTTATTTATTTATTTTCTGGTTGTTTGATTGCAGTTACTCAATTTGCATTGGTTGTTTGTCAGTCTTTATGTGTAGCTTTTCTTTGATTCTATTGCATTTCTTTGTGTACTGTGAATGCCTACTAGAAAGCAAATCTCAGGGTGGTATATGGTGACATACGCAAACTTCGTTAATAAATTTGCTTTGACTGTCACGGTAGCATAGCAGTTAGCATGAAGTTGTTACAACTTGAGTGTTCGATTCTGGCACCATTCTGCAAGGAGACTCTATGTCCTCCCCATGGAATGCATGGGTTTTCGCCAGGACGTCAGATTTCCTCTTATAGTCCAATGACCTACCAAGGAGGTTGGTTGGTCATTGTAGATTGTCCCGTGATTAGGTTAGGGTTAATCAGGGTTGTGGGATAGTTGGGGTGGCACGGCTCAAAGAGCCAGAAAGGCCAACTCTGCACTGTATCTCTAAATAAAATAAAAGTAAATAAATAAAACTTTTAAGTTAGTGACTTCATGTCCCAGTTCAGAAATCTGCACAGAAGTGTTGAACTGATGGATATGCTGCTCATGAACTAAAGTGTTAAACCAATTTGTGTGCAAACTTAAAGCACACGGTATTGGGGGTAAGGTATTGCTGTGGATAGAGAATTTGTTGGCAGACAGGAAGCAAAGAGTGGGAATAAACGGGACCTTTTCAGAATGGCAGACAGTGACTAGTGGGGTACCGCAAGGCTCAGTGCTGGGACCCCAGTTGTTTACAATATATATTAATGACTTAGATGAGGGAATTAAATGCAGCATCTCCAAGTTTGCGGATGACACGAAGCTGGGCGGCAGTGTTAGTTGTGAGGAGGATGCTAAGAGGATGCGGGGTGACTTGGATAGGTTAGGTGAGTGGGCAAATTCATGGCAGATGCAATTTAATGTGGATAAATGTGAGGTTATCCACATTGGTGACAAAAACAGGAAAACAGATTATTATCTGAATGGTGGGCGATTAGGAAAAGGGAAGGTGCAACGAGACCTGGGTGTCATTATACATCAGTCATTGAAAGTGGGCATGCAAGTACAGCAGGTGGTGAAAAAGGCGGATGGTATGCTGGCATTCATAGCGAGAGGATTCGAGTACAGGAGCAGGGAGGTACTACTGCAGTTGTACAAGGCCTTGGTGAGACTACACCTGGAGTATTGTGTGCAGTTTTGGTCCCCTAATCTGAGGAAAGACATTCTTGCCATAGAGGGAGTACAAAGAAGGTTCACCAGATTGATTCCTGGGATGGCAGGACCTTCATATGATGAAAGACTGGATCGACTAGGCTTATACTCATTGGAATGAGGGGGGATCTTATAGAAACGTATAAAATCCAAAAGGGATTGGACAGGCTAGATGCTGGAAGATTGTTCCCGATGTTGGGGAAGTCCAGAACGAGGGGTCACGGTTTGAGGATAAAGGGGAAGCCTTTTAGGACCAAGATTAGGAAAAACTTCTTCACACAGAGAGTGGTGAATCTGTGGAATTCTCTGCCACAGGAAACAGTTGAGGCCAGTTCATTGGCTATATTTAAGAGGGAGTTAGATATGGCCCTTGTGGCTAAAGGGATCAGGGGGTATGGAGGAAAGGCTGTTACAGGGTTCTGAGTTGGATGACCAGCCATGATCATACTGAATGGCGGTGCAGGCTCGAAGGGCCAAATGGCCTACTCCTGTACCTATTTTCTATGTTTCTTTGTTTCTATGTCTTCTCAGCTTGATGTAAAAAAAAATCACATGGTACCTTTTACACAGACTAGAGGACATCTCCTTCATACTGTAGTCAATAATTATCCCACATCTGACTTTGATAAAGTACATTGCATGTCATTCTTATTTTGAACTTTTGTTTGCAAATTGATTGCTTACTTCCTGGAATACAATAGTAAGCCCCTTTCAAAAGTTCTAGCTATAAACTACTTTCAGATGTCAAGAAGGAACTATGTACTGTAAATGAAAGACTCATTATAAATGGTAATGCTTCCCCTTTATGTTTATTGCGGAAAGATAACTTGCTACTTTCAGAATGCAAATGAAATTTTACTGCCAGTTAATAGCAAAATGCACTTTCTGATGATAATATTGAAGCTTTAAGGATCCTTCATCAGACTGCATGCGAACATCTGAAGCCTTAATTTTAAAGTTTAAGAAGTTCCTTTTCTGATATGTATCATTATACTGGAGAGAGTTTCCAGCTGTTGCAGAATAGGATGACTTGCTTTAGGCTGTCTTTCATCAGAGACCAAAACTTTTTCTTTTTCCCCAAACCTTAAAATAAGTCTGGTTTGGCTCCTGCTGTGCTGCATGTTTTTCATTATGAAGAAAGTTAAACTATATATGTTATAATTTCTACTTTTATACTGAACTGGTGGTCAAAGTGTGATGTTATTTGATGTCTTGTGATATACAGCTAAAACTTTTGACAACAGTAGTATTGTTTAACCTATTGCAAATACATTCATGCTTCATGATCTCAACCATGAACAGATACCCAAATACACGTACAATACTGTGCAAAAGTCTTAGGCACGCACACACACACACACACACACACACACACACACACACACACACACATATATATCACTAGGATACCTAAATCTTTTGCATGGTACTGTACTGTATTTGTTAACATGCTGCAGAGAAACAGTGTATAGATTTGGCAGGAGCAAAGAGTGTAGGGAATGGCGAGGGTGGTGTGCTGCGGGAGGGGTATGACACAAGTGGCAGTGAAGGAATGCCAGGGGCAGGTGTGGTGCCTGTGCAGACCCACCCAGCCCTGATGCAACAGGCAAGGTAATTTGATTTCAAACAACTGGTTTACTCATCATTACAAAACGTCTCTGCATCCCATCCCTTCCCCTCTCCCTCCCATTCTCACAAACCATGATTCCCCTCTCCCTGCCCCCTTCCCATTCTTACACAATAGAGACTCATATCAGAATCAGATTTACCATCACTCACATATATTACAATATTTGTATTTGTGAGAGCAGTACAGTGGAATACATAGCATTACTACAGTATTAAG
The DNA here is from genome assembly GCF_963921235.1 of Mobula hypostoma. Classification (NCBI taxonomy): domain Eukaryota; kingdom Metazoa; phylum Chordata; class Chondrichthyes; order Myliobatiformes; family Myliobatidae; genus Mobula; species Mobula hypostoma. The sequence goes on from NC_086103.1 coordinate 9,684,775, forward strand.
GAAAAGTCAGAAGCACCCTAGTTATACATATATGTGCCCAAGACATTTTGCACAGTACTGTATTTAATACATAGAATATAGAACATTATAGCAAAGTACAGGTCCTTCAGCACACAATGTTGAGCCAACCCTTTAATCTACCCTAAGATTAAACTAACCACCCTCTCCCAAAGAGCCCTCCATTTTTCTACCAGTCATGTGTCTATCTTAGTGTCTGTTAGATGTCCCTAATATACATTACCCTCCACCATCTACCATCGCCCCTGGTAATATATGCCACGATCTACAAAACTCTGTGGCAAAAACTTAACTCTGACTTCCTTCCTATACTTTCCTCCAATCACCTTGAAATTATGCCCTTTTTCTAGTGGATTTTAAAATAAAATAGAACTTTTGAAAATGCAAATGAGTGTAAGAACTTCACAAGATATGTGAAATGAAATTGCCTTAGCTTCTCAATAAATAGAAAGAAATTCCGACTTGGCCTGAGTTCAAAGCAGTATAAACTTCGATAAAGTGGTTATATCCTGCCATTTTGATTAGACACCTGTTACGAACCCATAATGTACCAGCAGCAAGAGATGACAAATAGAGTCGGGTTTAAATAGTAAAACAACTATATTAATTTACATCTACTCAAAAATACCAAAAAATAAATAAACTACTTTCTTAAACAGAAGTTAACAGTGTTATGCGTCTATAGCTCACTTACAGTCAAACTTAGAACCCGTTCTTAACAAATCTTACTCAAGCACAGTCTTAAAGTGGCAGTCCTGAAAGTCCCAGTAATTCACGAAAAAAGTGAGAGGAGAGACTTGTGGATTCACAATGCAGTGATGAGGCGATCACAGCGAATTCCAAAGATTCCACAGCTAGTGAACGAAGAAAGGGTGAGCAAAGATCCCAGCCAAGGAATACGGTTCTGAAGTCCACGAAGACTGATTTCACAAAATGACTTTCACGAAATCCACACCCATGGATCATACGAAGGACAAACACGTCTTCACAATGCATAGTGTACCGCTGAAAAACCCAATCCTTTGGGTTTGGGTAAGCATTAGACTTTACCCTTCTCGATCGTGAGGTGTTTCCAGATAGCTCGAAGCCTGTGATCTTCACTCTCTCTCTCTCTTTTCCTCGACTCCTTCTCAGCACTGTCCACACTTCTTTTATACCGTTGGCATACGTCATAAGGTAACACTTACAAAAACGAAACTGTGGACCCTCAGTAAAACGAATCTGGGGACATGTGACACCCACAGTAAACGAAACTATGGACACGTAACACACCACATGGACACAAACCTGAGGCAATGCTTTCTTTACCAGACATTCAAGAGCTTGGAACTCTTGACCAGATCATAGAACTTTTTACTCTTTGTTTCAGACAACTTGGATTTCATAAGATGATCCTCTAGAAATAAGATTTCTTAACTTCAGAGAAAATGTGGTCATGAATGATGCTGAGATTTCTTGATACTGTAAGTATATATTTTCACCAAGAAGAAGTTAAGAGTTCTGCTTACATGGAATCCAGGACATATTACCTTATACAGTCTGTAATATTTGCGTAGTCATAGGTAGCAGCATCTAGCAGAAATGTGCATCTGAAATCTAGGCACTGAATTGCAGTTAATAATTTCCGTGTTCTAGCACCTCTGCCTAAAACACATATATTATTAATTCAATTTCAAAGCGGAGATATGACTGTGCAATCCAGACAGACACCACACACAGCATCAGTATTATTATCACCTGATTAGTAGTCATAAAGGATTAGCTGTTCAAACTCAGGGCTACACATTCTCCTGCTGTCCTGGCAAAAATTGTGTCATTAACCAACATCAAACAGACTGGCACTGATTTTTTAAAAACTTTTGATGGGATCTTATTTATGTTGAAAATAGCCTTTATCTTTAATAACTTAATAACGATTATTGTATTCCCGGAATAATTTACTAGCTGTAATATCTTTTCAGACACCTTGAGATTGCAATAAGGTCCTACTAAACTACAACTTATTTTCTCTTTATTTCCATCAATGTTGGCTGTAATGGTTTTGGAAGAAAATGGGCTTTGGCAGTCATGACGTACTTCATGGTTGGCATAAATTTAAAGCAGAAAATAGTCTATAATTTAACAGTAATTAAACTGGAGCACAGCCACAATGTTCACTAGTTGCAGTAAATTTGAAAATGTCACATTGCTTCAGACTGAGGGGGATTGTCTGAAGCTGAAATTAAGCATTATGGCTAGTGCGATGAAAATAATTTTATACCGTGAATAGTCCTCAATTACAGACAGCAGCAGTTGCTCCTGAAACTCTTTTTTTTTTATCACAGCTGGACTGAACATAGCCTTGAAGTGAAAACAATATTTAATCTCATATTGATCAATACATGGTTTTTTTTCTTCCACTTTATATTTAAACTAAAACTAAATGGATTTTTATTCATGATTTAAAATGCACAAAACTTGTATTACTATGCACAAATTAATTATGTGTGAAATGAAAGCATCTACAAAAAAAAGAGGTATAAAGAGTACCATTAGATTTTCTTGCCGGCGAAAAACATCATGTTGGTACCATTGCCACTTCTTACCCTTTATTTCACACACTGATAAGTGCCTGCCAAAGTCATATTTAAAATTATATTACCGGGCTTCAACATTCTTCAACCTGTCACCCTTGCCATAAGACTGAGGAACCATATGCAAAAGAATTCATTCTTTTTTTTCAATGCAATGCAATATTGCTGCACTCATACATAATGCAATGGTGTTACCATGGTATCTCAGAAAACAACTATCTCAGTAAAAGCTTTTCATCTCCCCTCCACTGTTACGTGGAGGTTAACCTTTTGACTAACACAATTTAAAATCATGTGCAAAATAATAACCAAAAATAATCAAAGTTGGTTAGCTATAACTTGATACTAATCAAGAAAAATCTCTCATGATGTGAAGTATGCACTTTATATTGCTAATTAGAATCTACTGCTCTAGGCAAAACTTTTTCATTCTCTTCTCTTAACAGCATCAACCATGCCTGATAATGTCTCGGTCACCTTTGAATCCTCTATAAGACTTGAAGGGTTGTACCAGAAACTATCCACAATATCCCATGTCAGGCCTGACTGGGAGTTTGTAAAATGGAGACAAAAGACCACAGATGCTGGAATTTGGAGCGACAAACAAGAGGTTGGTGACTGAAGAGAAATGGATAGCTGACAGATGAAGCATCTCAATCTGAAATGTCATCTGTCCTTTTCTCTCCTCCCATTGGGTCACACTGACTTCCTCCAGCAGCTTGTTTGTTGTTGGGAAGTTGTAAAATTCCAGGACAATTTTTAAACATTTACAGAAGGAACACATGTTTCTTCATAAACATCTTCTCAATTTGTTCTCCCACCTTACAGGACTTGTAAATTTGACCATGATAGTTTGTTTGCTCACTTACATTATTAAAATTACATATTCTGTAAACAACAGGAATTCTGCTGATGCTGCAATTCAAGCAACACACATCAAAGTTGCTGGTGAATGCAGCAGGCCAGGCAGCATCTGTAGGAAGAGGTGCAGTCGACGTTTCAGGCCGAGACCCTTCGTCAGGACTAACTGAAGGAAGAGTGAGTAAGGGATTTGAAAGTTGGAGGGGAGGGGGGGATCCAAAATGATAGGAGAAGACAGGAGGGGGAGGGATAGAGCCAAGAGCTGGACAGGTGATAGGCAAAAGGAGATACGAGAGGATCATGGAACAGGAGGTCTGGGAAGAAAGACAAGTGGGGCGGGGGGGGGACCCAGAGGATGGGCAAGAGGTATATTCAGAGGGACAGAGGGAGAAAAAGGAGAGTGAGAGAAAGAATGTGTGCATAAAAATAAGTAACAGATGGGGTACGAGGGGGAGGTGGGGCCTTAGCGGAAGTTAGAGAAGTCGATGTTCATGCCATCAGGTTGGAGGCTACCCAGACGGAATATAAGGTGTTGTTCCTCCAACCTGAGTGTGGCTTCATCTTTACAGTAGAGGAGGCCGTGGATAGACATGTCAGAATGGGAACGGGATGTGGAATTAAAATGTGTGGCCACTGGGAGATCCTGCTTTCTCTGGCGGACAGAGCGTAGATGTTCAGCAAAGCGGTCTCCCACTCTGCGTCGGGTCTCGCCAATATATAAAAGGCCACATCGGGAGCACCTGACGCAGTATATCACCCCAGTCGACTCACAGGTGAAGTGCTGCCTCACCTGGAAGGACTGTTTAGGGCCCTGAATGGTGGTAAGGGAGGAAGTGTAAGGGCATGTGTAGCACTTGTTCCGCTTACATGGATAAGTGCCAGGAGGGAGATCAGTGGGGAGGGATGGTGGGGACGAATGGACAAGGGAGTTGCGTAGGGAGCGATCCCTGCGGAATGCAGGGGGGGGGGAGGGAAAGATGTGCTTAGTGGTGGGATCCCGTTGGAGGTGGCGGAAGTTACGGAGAATAATATGTTGGACCCGGAGGCTGGTGGGGTGGTAGGTGAGGACAAGGGGAACCCTATTCCTAGTGGGGTGGTGGGAGGATGGAGTGACAGCAGATGTACGTGAAATGGGGGAGATGCGTTTAAGAGCAGAGTTGATAGTGGAGGAAGGGAAGCCCCTTTCTTTAAAAAAGGAAGACATCTCCCTCGTCCTAGAATGAAAAGCCTCATCCTGAGAGCAGATGCGGCGGAGACGGAGGAATTGCGAGAAGGGTATGGCGTTTTTGCAAGAGACAGGGTGAGAAGAGGAATAGTCCAGATAGCTGTGAGTGCAAGAGACAGGGTGAGAAGAGGAATAGTCCAGATAGCTGTGAGTGCAAGAGACAGGGTGAGAAGAGGAAAGGTCCAGATAACTGTGAGTGCAAGAGACAGGGTGAGAAGAGGAATAGTCCAGATGCAAGAGACAGGGTGAGAAGAGGAATAGTCCAGATGCAAGAGACAGGGTGAGAAGAGGAATAGTCCAGATGCAAGAGGCAGGGTGAGAAGAGGAATAGTCCAGATGCAAGAGACAGGGTGAGAAGAGATGTGGCCTTTTATATATTGGCGAGACCCGACGCAGACTGGAAGACCACTTTGCTGAACATCTACGCTCTGTCCGCTAGAGAAAGCAGGATCTCCCAGTGGCCACACATTTTAATTCCACATCCCATTCCCATTCTGACATGTCTATCCACGGCCCCTCTACTGTAAAGATGAAGCCACACTCAGGTTGGAGGAACAACACCTTATATCCCGTCTGGGTAGCCTCCAACCTGATGGCATGAACATCGACTTCTCTAACTTCCGCTAAGGCCCCACCTCCCCCTCGTACCCCATCTGTTACTTATTTTTATGCACACATTCTTTCTCTCACTCTCCTTTTTCTCCCTCTGTCCCTCTGAATATACCTCTTGCCCATCCTCTGGGTCCCACCCCCTTGTCTTTCTTCCCGGACCTCCTGTTCCATGATCCTCTCGTATCTCCTTTTGCCTATCACCTGTCCAGCTCTTGGCTCTATCCCTCCCCCTCCTGTCTTCTCCTATCATTTTGGATCCCCCCCTCCCCTCCAACTTTCAAATCCCTTACTCACTCTTCCTTCAGTTAGTCCTGATGAAGGGTCTTGGCCTGAAACGTCGACTGTACTTCTTCCTACAGATGCTGCCTGGCCTGCTGCGTTCACCAGCAACCTTGATGTGTGTGGCTTACATATTCTGTCTTATTTTTACCCACTTCATCTTCCAAGGGACTCTACAATTCAAGTGCTCAGTATTATTTATTTGTCTATTTATTCCTATTTTAAATATTTTGTCATCTTTTGCTTTGTTTGTCTGTCCTTATTTGTGTGTAGTTTTTCTATTGCATGTACTACTTTGAATGCCTGCAAGAAAATGAATCAAGGTGGTATATGATTACATGTATGTACTTTGAAAATAAATTTACTTTGAACTTCGCTCCTCCTAAAATACACCTCTTCATGCTACTTTGCGCAGAACTCCATTTACATCATGCCTATACGCAATTAAATCAACCTGAAATCCACAATTATCTTCATCAATCTCAACTGTGTTGGTAGTGATAAGACTAACACCAAAACTGATGCCTGGAGAACATCTTTATGAATTACCACACTGCAAGATAAAAACAGTATCTACTGCCATTCTCTCCAACCTCTGAGCAAACGTTACATCCTCGATGTCGTTTTGCCCTTTATATGATGTGCCGTTCTAATAATATTCTCTCTGCCAGTGCCCAGGTCTCATCACATGTAAAGTGCTAGTAGAATTATATTATTTACTTTTTGACTTGTATCGCAAATGCACCTTATGTTAAATGTCAATCTCTATTTATTTATTTATTTGGACACAGCATGGCCTTTCTTGCCCTTCAAGCTGCACCACCCAGCATCCCCGATATAATGCTAGCCTACTCACGGGGCAAGTTACAATGACCAATTCATCTACCAGAGCCTTTGGGGTGGGAAGAAACGGGAGCATCCACAGAAACCCATGCATTCCACGGGAAGGATGCACAAACTTCTTGCAGATGATGTTGGAATTTAAATCCAAACTGCAATGCCCCATGCTGTGATAGCATCGCACTAACCAGTACACTAACATGGCACCTTTGTTCTGGAATATATTTTGTTAATTTATTTTCTGTAGCATATGTGGTGTATGTGATTTGTGTGTACTGTGTTGTTTCATTTGCTGGTATAATTTTCATTGGCAGAAAAAATAAATGGGCAGACTATTATTTAAATGGGGAAAGAATTCAAAGTTTGGAGGTGCAACGGGACTTGGGAATCCTCGTACAGGATACCCTTAAAGTTAACCTCCAGGTTGAGTCAGTAGTGAAGAAGGCGAATGCAATGTTGGCATTCATTTCTAGAGGAATAGAGTATAGGAGCAGGGATGTGATGTTGAGGCTCTATAAGGCACTGGTGAGACCTCACTTGGAGTACTGTGGGCAGTTTTGGTCTCCTTATTTAAGAAAGGATGTGCTGACATTGGAGAGGGTACAGAGAAGATTCACTAGAATGATTCCAGGAATGAGAGGGTTAACATATGAGGAACGTTTGTCCGCTCTTGGCCTGTATTCCTTGGAGTTTAGAAGAATGAGGGGAGACCTTATAGAAACATTTCGAATGTTGAAAGGCATGGACAGAGTGGATTCCCATGATGGGGGAGTCTAGTACGAGAGGGCATGACTTAAGGATTGAAGGGCACCCATTCAGAACAGAAATGCGAAGAAATTTTTTTAGTCAGAGGGTGGTGAATCTGTGGAATTTGTTGCCACGGGCAGCAGTGGAGGTCAAGTCATTGGGTGTATTTAAGGCAGAGATTGATAGGTATCTGAGTAGCCAGGGCATCAAAGGTTATGGTGAGAAGGCGGGGGAGTGGGACTAAATGGGAGAATGGATCAGCTCATGATGAAATGGTGGAGCAGACTCGATGGGCCGAATGGGCGACTTCTGCTCCTTTGTCTTATGGTCTTATAACTGAATGGCGATGTACTTGAACTTGTACTGCCCACTGAAAGTTAGGGACTTTGTATTTCAACACAAAGCAAATGCAACATCCTTGAACATCTGAATTTGGAAAAAAGCAAATATTTTCTATTCTTCTAGTCTCTTTTCAATGCACCTGTTGACCTATGTTACAGGAACTGTATGATCCCATGACAAGCTGCAAGTTGTAAGAGCCTGATACATCAGTGCCTGACACTATATAAGATGTTTGGTATGGCAGGAATGAGATCTGGAGTAATAAATTGTGATAGAATGAAAGAAACATAAACCACAAATATTATATCGTGCTTTTGCATAACTAGGTTCCCAACATAGCATACTGGTTAGCATGATACTATTGCAGCTTATGGTAATGGTGTGCAGAGTTCAATACTGAAGCTGACTTAAAGAGGTTATACATCCTCCCTGTGAATGTATGAGTTTTCCTTGGGTGCTCCAGTTTCCTCTCACATTCCCACATTCATTGCAAATTGTCTTGTGATTAGGCTAGGATTCAATAGATGGGTTGTTAGCCAGTGCAGCTCTTTGAGCTGGAAGGGCCTGTTCCATGCTGTATCTCTAAATAAGTAGGTGAATCATTCCCTTACACAAATTAATGATGTACTAACCACTTACTCACATTAGCATAATTATCAAAGTCCCACAATATAGAGGATCTGAATGCTAACTTAGGAATAGCTTGTGTGAAAGATCTGGTCTTATTGCGCAGCCATGTTTGTACCCCCAGCAGAATAATGTTGCAGGCAAGCCTTCCAAAAATATAGGAAATAGAAGACCCCTGCATCTACTTTTCTTTATTAGCTGTCTATTTATTTGAAGGTAAACAAGACGGCAGCAGTTGAAGATGATATCATAACCACAAGTATCATTCTGAGTGATCTATTAGGGTGAATTTACATTGATTCCAAGATTACAACAGATTCAGGGACCTGAAGCTATAGTATTGATTGCAGCGTCGCAATAACTTATTTTTACTGCCTGGCTTAAAATTGAATTTCAAGGCTAGAAGAGAGACCTCTGCTCCAACATGGTTATAAGATGAATTAGATACGTTTTGGCAGTGTGATTGTAAGGTCCACATTCTGAATTAATCACTCAACGTATGTGTAGTTTCATAAAGTGACTGTGAGCTCAAAAATCATTAAAAATATCGTAGATTTGGTGCTGATCTGGACTGTCAAAGCAAGGTACTTTGACATTATCTTATTATATCTCTACACCTTTATGTAGCACCTCACATCTACTAATCACAAAAAATAATGGCATAGAGGAAAATCATTGGGTTGACACACCCTCCCTCTAGATACCTGGAGCATTCTTATAATATTAATTTTCCAGTCCTCTGCCCATTACCAACCTTCAGTAGTATTTAGAGAATGGATATAATAATTTAAGTTGTGATGCCAACTGTTTATGTGGCACACCAAAGAGAGGTTTTAATGCTCTGGTAACTTCATTGTAATTATAATTTTATATTGTCAAAACAGATTGCTTGGAAAAAAGGTAGAAAAGTTCTAAACACTTGGTGAAGTGGACCAATTAAGATCCCAGTGTGCATAGAACAGTAAAAGAACATTCCCTTTGGCCCATGATACCTGTGCTAAATATAATGCTAAATTAAACTAAATCTCTTCAGATTTTACATGATCCATTCGCTTCCACTTCCTGCATATTTATGTGCCTGTCTAAGTCGCTTAAACAGCACTATCGAATCTGCTTCCAGCACATTTCAGGCAGCTAACATTCTATGGGAAAAAAAAACTTCCCTGCACAGCTTCTCTAAGCTTTCTCACACTCACCTTAAGTTCATGTCTTCCAATACATAGTACAGTGCCAGACCACTGGCCTATATTGTGCTGCCATATTTAAACTTATTCAATGACTGATCCTGCCCTTCCCTCCTGCACATCCCAAAACTCAGTTGTATTTCCATACATGTGCCTGCTTAAGAGTCTCTTAAAATGTCCCTATTGATCAGCCACCACGCCTGTCATTGCATTCCAGGCTCCTAACACTCTCTGTGTAGAAACCCTACCTCTGACATCTTCCTAATCTTTTACTTCACTCACCTTAAATGGATGTCCTCTGGTATTGGTCACTGATTCCCTGGGAAAAGGGTACTGGCCAACCTCTCTGTCTATGTCTCTCATAATCTTATACATCTCTATCAAGTCAGCTCTGATCCTTCTTTGCTCCAAAGAAAAAAGCCCGAGCTCACTCAACCTTTCCAGAGATTAAATATAATTGACATTTAAACACTGAGAAAAAATTCCAACTGTCTACTTTATCTTTGCTTAACATAATTTTATACAATTCTATCTGTTCTCCTTTCAGCCTCTGACGCTGCAAAGAAAACTATCCAAGTTTGTCCAAACTCTCCTTATAGCTCATATCCTCTAAATGAAGCTGATTCATGGTACATCTCTTCTGCACCCTTTCCAAAGCCTCCACATTCATTCATTAAGTGCTATGTCATATCATATAGGCAATGATGGTCTTTCGACGACCATGGTGGCTCTTGGCAAATTTTTCAACAGAAGTAGTTTGCCATTGCCTTCTTCTGGGCAATGTCTTTTCAAGATGGTGACCCCAGCCATTATCAATACTCTTCAGAGATTGTCTGCCTGGCATCTGTGGTCACACAACCAGGACTTGTGATCTGTACCAGCTGCTCAGACAACCACCCACCACCTGCTCCCATGGCTTCACGTGACCCTGGTTAGGGGGGATATGCAGGTGCTACACCTTGTCCTAGGGTGACCAGCAGGCTAGTGGAGGGAAGAAGCACCTTACAGCTCCTTTGGTAGAGACGTATCTCCACCTCACCACCCTAAACCCTTCACATCCTTTCTATAAGGGAACAAGCAGAATGTAAATACAAATTAGAAAGTAGTTTTTGTGCAAAAAAGTATTTCCACCACTCTTAATGTCATAGTTTTTAGTACAATGCCAATCCAACATCAGTCATGGAATAACAAATATACTCTCCCTTGAAACAGTATTCCCTTGTCATTCCTTTTACCGTCCAATATTATAACTGTCTTTCTTAGCTGCTTGTATTGGAAGACCATAAGACATAGGAGAACTAGCACATTTGTCCCATCCAGTCTGCTCCACCATCTGATCATGGCAGATCCACTTCCCTCTCAACCCTATTCCTCTACTTCTCCTCGTAGTAACCTTTCACATCCTGACTAATCAAGAATCTATCAAATCTGCCTTAATACCAACGATCTGGCCTCCACAGATGCCTGCGGCAATGAATTCCGCAGATTCACCAACCTCTGGCTAAAGAAATTCCTCCTCAACCCCATTCTAAGTGGACGTCCCTATATTCTGAGGTGGTGCCCTCTGGTCCTAGACTCCCCCACTACAGGAAACATTTTCTTCATATCCACTCTTACAAGGCCTTCCACATTCAATAAGTTTCAATGGGATCCCCCTCATTCTTCTAAATTACAGCAAGTTACAGGCCCAGAGCCATCAAATGCTCCTCATAGGTAAGCCTTTCATTTCAGGAGTCATTTTTGTGAACCTACTTTGAACCCTCTCCAAGATCAGCATATCCTTTCAAAACTGCTCCTAATACTCCAAGTGAAGCCTCGCCAATGCCTTATAAAGCGTCAGCATTACATCCTTGTTTTTATACTCTAGTCCTCTAAAACTGAATGGGAACATTGTATTTGCCTTCCTCACCACCAACTTAACATACAAGTTAACCTTTAGGGAATCCTGCACAAGGACTCCCCAGTCCCTTTGCACCTCAGATTGTTTTAATTTTCTAGCCTTTCAGAAAATAGTCTGCAGTTTTATTCCTTGTCGTTGTTGTTGTTCAGTTGTTAAGTTGAGTCCGACTCTTCGTGACCCCATGGACTCCTGCACACCAAGCCTTCTTATTGGAAACTGCCTTTCTAAATCCCCCAATGTCATACACATTGTCTGAGTAATATTATCTCTCCACCATAGCCTCTGTCATCCTCTCCTTCTTTTACCTTCTGTTTTATCTAACATGAGAGTCTTCTCCAAGGAATCCTTTCTTCTCATGATATGGCCAAAATATTTGAGTTTTTGTCTCATAATCACGCCTCCTACTGAGCAGACTGGCTGCACTTCTTCAAGTAGTGACTTGATGGATCTTCTTGCTATATAACGAACTCCTCTAAGTGCCATTTACTTTTGTTGCTGCAGTTACCATCTATAGAAATCTTTGAACTGAAGAAGACAAAATCTGTTACTGCTTCCACTTCCTTTCTATTAATTACCACTGAGTTAATAGGGCTGGCTGACATAGTCTTGGTTTTCCTATTCCTTCTACCAAAGTGCATAACCATACACTTCCTAATACTGTATTCCATTAGCTACTTCTTTGTCTATTCCCCCAATCTAAGTCTTTCTGCAGCCTTCCTGCTTCCTCAACACAATCTGCCCTCCAGCTCTCTTGATATCATCTGCAAACCTACCCACGAAGTCATCCATTCTGTTATCCAAATCATTGAAATACAGCATAAACATAAACGGTCCCAACATATTTAATCATGTGTCTCCAAGTCCCCCAAATCCTCATCCTGAACAATCAACTCCAACACCTTCACAGCCACAGAGGTCTAGCTAACTTGTCTATAATTTCCTTTCTTCTGTCTCTCTCCTTTTTTGAAGAGTAGCATTTTCAGTCCTCCAGGATCATGCCAGAATTCAGTGATTCTTGAAAGATCATTACTAATGCCTCCACAATCTCTACAGTACATCTTTCAGAACCCTGGTATGTGGCCCAGCTGTTCCAGGTGACTTATCCACATTCAGACCTTTCAACTTCTCCCTAATAAGAGCAAATGCACTCACTTCTGCCCCCTGAAACCTTCAAATCTCCATCGTAGTGCTAGTCTTCCACAGTGAACTACTACTACGTCGACTCAGGCCTCGGGGGCTGGGGTCGGGCAATGAACACTGATGCAAAATACTTCTTCAGTTTGTCTGCCATTTCTTTGCCCCCGGTTACTTCCTCTCCAGCATCATTTTCCTGTGATCCGATTTCTACTCTTATACTTTTTATATATCTGGGGAAAAAACATTTGGTATCCTCTTTGATATTATTGTCTAGCTTACCTTCATATTTCATCATTTCACTCCTTTTGGCTTCTTGTTGCCTTTTGTTGGTTTTTAAAGGCTTCCAAATCCTCTAACTTCCCACTAATTTTTTGCTCTGTTAACATGCCCTCTGTTTTGCTTTTATGTTGGGTTTGACTGCCCTTGCCTGGCATGGATGTCATCCTGTCATTGGAATACTCTTTCTTCTTTGGGATATGTCTATCCTGCACCTTCTAAATTACTCCCAGAAACTCCAGTCATTGTTTTTCTGCCATCATCCCTGCTAGTATCCTATTCCAATAAATTTTGTCAAGCTTGTCTCTCATGTCTCTGTAATTCCCTTTACTCCACTGCAAAACTGATGCATTTCACTTTAACTTCCCCCTCTCAAATTGCAGGGTGAATTCTATCATATTATGATCACTGGCTCTGAATGGTTTCTTTACCTAAGCTTCCTAATCAAATCCAGTTTGTTCCACAACACCCAACCCAGAATTGCTGATCCCCCCTAGTGAGTCCAAACACAAGCTGCGCTAAAAAGCAATCTCATAGACATTCTAAAAGTTCTCTCCCTTGGGATCCAAAATCAGCACTAACCTGGTTTCCCCAATCTACCTGCATATTGAAATCCCCCATAACTATCATAACATTGCCCTTTAGCATTGACATGTATTTTCTATCTGGCACTGTAATTTGTTGCCCACATCCTGGTTACTGTTTGGAGGACTGAATATAACTTCCATCAGTGTCATTTTATTCTTGAAGTTCCTTAACTCGACCCATAATGATTCTACATCTTCTGATCTGATGTCACCTCTTTCTAATGATTTGATTTCATTTTTTTACCAACATATCCACACCCTCCCCTCTGCCTACCTACCTAAACTTTCAATACAATGTGTATCCTTGGATGTTAATCTCCGAACTATAATCTTTCATCCACAACTCAGTGATGCCCACAATGTCATACCTGCCAATCTCTAACTGTGCTGCAAGATTCTGTATACTATGTGCACTCAAATATGACATCTTCAGCCCTGTATTCATCACCCTTTTAAATTTTGTCCCCCTGTTCACACTGCAAGTCATCCCACTAAATGCAATTTTGCCTTGTCACCTGTCTCCTCCCTGTCATTCTCAATTCATACTGCCCCTGCATGTATACCAACTGCCCATACTCAACCCTATATCTCATCCACCTGCCAAATTAGTTTAACCCCCGCCCCCAAACAGTTCTAGCAAACTTGCCCACATGAATATTGGTCCTCCTCAGGTTCACTGGTTTTGTGTAGGTCAAACCTTCCCCTAAAGATATGCCAATTATCCAGAAATCTGGAATATTGTCCCTGCACCAGTTCCTCAGCTGCACATTCACCTACCAAATCATCCTATTCTTACCCTTCCTGGTGAGTGGCACAAGCACAATCCAGTGATTTCTACCCTGGAGGTCTTTCTTTTCTGCTTTCTACCTGGTTCCCTAAATGCTCTTTTCAGGACCTAGACCCTGTCTCTACCTATGTAATTGGTGCCAATATGTGCCAAGACTTCTGGCTGCTCACCCTCCTTCTTTAGAATGCCGTGGACTTAATCCAAGATGCTGTGGCATCTGGGAGGCAACATACCATTCAGGTATTTCTATTATGTTCACTGAATTTCATGTCTTGTCCTCCAACTCTGGAATCCCCTGTCACTACTGCAGTCCTCTTCTCCCCACTTCACTTCTGAGTCACAGTGCCAGAGTAGACTTGTAGACTTTGAAAATGCAAAGGAAAGTATAATATGATATAATGCTTCTGCCACTCACCTCACTTGATAGGTTTTTCCAATCACTGGTTAGCTCTCTTCGCCATTCTGCTGGAAGTGTGTCAGTATTCCGGGCATCATTTTGCAATGTTGCTACATTGTACGGGGCTAAAAAGAGAAAGTCACCCTTGTTGGATAACTGATCTGGACGAACTTTATAAGAGTATGTTCGAGAGAGTGAGCCATTCCCAACCAACTCCACAAAGTGAGGGCTCCCTTTATAATCAGGTACAGTTTGAAGATATAGATGGGAGTTTGGGTAATTGTCACCCCTATTCCATCGGCTTAAGCTGCAGCATGAAGGAGATTCACAACAGGAAGACCTACTTCTATCAGAATGGCACATTGTCACAATGAGGATGATTAGGACCACAAGAAGAATGGAGGAGGTTGACGCCAAGGTTATGATTAAATAAAAAGCTAAATTTGAACCATGTGGGATATCCTGGGGTTGTGTAGTTTGGTCTCTTAGGGTATCCATAGCATCATCTATAATCAATAAGTTGATGGTGACAGTGGTGGAAAGGGAAGGATGGCCGTTATCTTTCACCATAACAACTAATGTATGAATATAATCGTCCTTTTCCGCCACAGGACGGGCTGTCCTGATTTCACCAGAACCTGGTGCTATGGTGAATAAGCTGGAATCAGTAGCCTGAAGCAAATGGTAAGACAACCGAGCATTCTGCCCAGAATCTGCATCTACAGCCATCACTTTGGTCACAAGGTAACCCGGGTCAGCAGAGCGAGGTAACCTTATTTCAGAATTGTTCTTAGTCAAGGGAGATATGAGTTGAGGAGCATTATCGTTCTGATCCAGGATGATAACGTTCACAGTCACATTGCTATCCAGTGGAAGAGATCCAGCATCCCGGGCTTGGACGTGAAACTGAAAGTTCTTAACTTCCTCGTAGTCAAAAGAGCGTTGGGAATAGATCGCCCCCGTGTCTGGGTTTATTGAAACATAGGCGGAGACTGGCAAGTCACGAATTTGACTATTCACGATGGAATACGTCACATGTGAATTCTTATACTGATCCGGATCCAAAGCAGAGACAGAACCTATAGAAGAACCAGCCGGGTTGTTCTCAGCCACATAGACTCTATATGAATCTTCCACAAAATGTGGGGCATTATCGTTAACATCAGATATTTGAACCAGGATGGATTTGTTGGTGGAGAGTGAGGGAGTCCCTGTATCACTGCAGACAATTTCAACCATGTACTGAGTGGCCACCTCTCGGTCCAGTGTCCGACTGGTGACAAGCGTGTAGGTGTTCTTTTTGGAGGTTTTCAGATTAAATGGCACGCCTTTCGCAATGTGACACTGAACCCGCCCGTTCTCTGCGGAATCTCGATCTGTTACTCGCATCAGGGCTACGAAAGTTGCAATTGGTTCATCTTCCCTTATCGGGCTTGTTACAGACATTAATGTTAATTCCGGTGCATTATCATTCACGTCACTAATCTCCACTATAACTTTGCAAAGTGAAAAGTGAATACTGTCCTTCGCTTCTACGTTGATCTCATAAAAGCTGTTCTCCTCAAAATCCAGTTTTCCTTTTATTCTCATTTCTCCCGTTTTGGCGCCCAGACTAAAGAGATCGCGCACTCTAGCCGGGGTACTGCTGCTAAAGGAATAAGTTATGTCGCCATTGGGACCCTCGTCCAAATCAGTGGCGTTGAGTTTTATAACTAAGGTACCTATTGGAATGTTTTCTGGTAATTTTATTTTGTATACTGCCTGGTCGAATACCGGCCAGTTATCGTCCACGTCAAGGACATTGATGGAGATTTTAGCCGTGCCTGACTTCACAGGGGTTCCGCCGTCAATGGCTGTCAGAAGCAATCGATGGATTGCTTGTTCCTCCCTGTCCAAAGACTTAGTCAGCACCAAGACCGCAGTTATACTGCCGTCACTGCTATTCTTGACCTCTACAGCGAAATGTTCATTGGTGCTCAGACGGTAAGTGCTGATGGAGTTGATGCCCACGTCGGGGTCGTGCGCGCTCGGGAGCAGGAAGCTCGTTCCCGGTGCCACTGACTCCACGATTTCCAAACGGAACTCCTCATTCGAGAAACTGGGGGAATTGTCATTTACATCCAATATCTCGATTTCGGCGCTATGTAACTCCACGGGATTATCAATTATAATCTCATTACTCAGAACGCACTTACTTCTCTGTCCACAGAGTTTCTCTCTGTCTATTTTAGCATTCACAAACAGATTGCCGTTATCTAAATTTACCTTAAAATACTGCTCATTGGCCTCGGACGTTATCCAGGGTTTGCGATTAGCTAAATCCTTCACGTCTAATGCTAAATCCTTGGCGACATTCCCAACAAAGGCCCCGCGCTCCAACTCCTCAAGAATTGAGTAACGGATCTGTCCAGAGACATATTCGCAGACACAAAGCAGGGAAATAAAAGACCACGTTAGCATTCTCTGTCCGAATTAGTCCTCGCATTCGGAGTGCAGTGGGAAACCAAACGGGGAGATTGCGGCAACCACCTGTATGCTGAGTAAGATCGAAATTTTTCTGATGAACACTTGATATCCTCTTCTAGCAGTTAGGAAAGATTGTGTGGTAAAACATGGCTGTTAGATGTGAATGTAAACACTAAATCTCTGCTTTTCTCTCTTTCCGGTTCTTCGCCGTGCGCGGTTTAAGGGGAGGGGTGATCGGTCTGTGGCAGCATATGAGTACCTCATTGGTACACAGCGACACAAAGAGTCTCGGCCAATAATTGCACGATACAA